>NW_024065953.1:255443-406767 GCF_011947395.1 Colletotrichum karsti
CCCCCCCCCCCCCCCCCCCCCCCCCCCCCCCCCCCCCCCCCCCCCCCCCCCCCCCCCCCCCCCCCCCCCCCCCCCCCCCCCCCCCCCCCCACTCGACTGTCACTTTCTGCTTTCGGCGAACTGAGGGGGACTACTACATAGTATGCTGGACGGTGAACATGGTGTCTCGACCCCGCCGTCCACGTCCCCCCGTCGCGCTTGGACCGTAAGAACGACGCAGCCCGTTTATTAATCCAATGTTGCGAACCGCGGGACTAGGCGACCTGGTTTGACATTCCGACGTTGAGATGCTGCGGATTCTCAGAACCGTGAACCCGTCGGTGAGTGTACGAATACATGCTACATGCGAAGTACAACATCCAATGCGACGGGAAGGCTGGAACGGCAGTTTGGCCAGTGTACCAGTGTCTGATACGGATGATGGCCTCTGTCTCTCCCTCCCCACAACGGCAATACGGCAACAAGCGGCACCGCGACATGTCGGTGGAGCGCTCTGAATCCTTCAAGGGGGATGGAGGGGCATCATCATCATCATCATCACATGGCGCTATGCCGCGGTCGAACAGTCGTCTGCTGCATTCCATTGCAGTAGCACCAAGACATCTGGTGCCGTGCCATAGCATGGTATACCTGATTGCCGATCCACCGAATTAGCGTCTACCTCGGGCATGGGCAAGACGGTTCGAAAAGATGCCGAGTTAATTAGACTGAATCATTACCTCAGCGTGGTTTCCTAAGCAGCCGGCGCGACTGCATAGCAACAATTCCTTGGGCCGAAATGTTTAGGGTATCTAGATCTGGGGTAGCATCTCCAGAGGAACTCTGACGAGGATCCGGAGCTGGGGATGCAGAGGAGAACGTGGAGTGTTCAAACTGGCTGGGAAAATCATGTCGAAACGTGGGGGAGGAGCATGTGGTCTGTATTGGTATCATACAGTTGCTGCGGCACGGAGGATATCATGATGGTGGTACGGATATTTGTATCCTTACGCCTCCAGCTCTGTGTGCGTTATTACATGGACATGAAAATGAGACAACACCAGGAATTGCTGGCCTGAACCGATTGACGATCCACAGTTGGCGCGGTAAGGTAGGCCCGCATCGGTGATGAGATTCTCACGAAATGCCGGTCAAGCATCAAACATGCCAAAGAAGAGAGCACCAGTCAGTTCCGAATGGGCCATAGGCAACGGGCAATGGAACGGGCAACGGGCAACCCGCTCGTCCAGCGGCCGCACCTACTGAACAAGAGGGGCTAAAGAGACGCAGTGGATACGGTGGTGCGACGTGTGAAGACTACTTACTGTAGTAAGGTAGTGGGAGGTATGAATACTACTAGTCTCACGCGTACGCAATACGGATGCTGGCGAGACCGTTACGAGACTGCAAGTTATTGTCAAGGTGGCCAGGCCAGCAAGGGATGCCCTGAGTAATTGGCGGGGGTTTCTTCTTTTCCCCTGCCTGTTCTTTTGTGAAGCCGCGAAGCGCATTGCTTGCTGCGCCTTGATTGATGATGATTGATTCATCGCCATCACGGCTTGCTTGCTTTGGCTGACTGAGAGCCGAGGAAGCATACGGGCGACGAAGAACAATAATGACAAAAATTATGAGATGAAGCTGGCGACCAGACTGAATGATGTTTACCGTCTCGATACCGTCTGTTCGTGATAAGGATGAGGTAGCCTTGAATTCCGTGACATCAAATTACGCCATCCATCCATCGGCACGCGTTGTGAAGGGCGCCCGTCAATGTGTCACGCCCAGGTAGGTCCAAGCCCACGTCTGCGCCCGAGACCATCGACGGCGGACTTGGACGAGGAATCGGTGGCGGATGAGATGGAGATGGAGATGGAGACGGCACCGTGGGAGATGCCCGGGGACGGAGATGGGACGGAGAAGGGACGGAGAAGGGGGGAATTTGTGGGTGACCAACAAGCGCGTAATCCCTGATTGGATGAGGTGTGCTTAGGTGCCCTTTACGAAGTACAGTGTACCGGTACGGACCTGAGGGGAGGGGGAAGCGGCAGCCCGGCACCACGACGGCCACGACGGCCACGACTGTCACGCCTACAGTCCACGGTCCATGGTCCAGGTTGGGATCCATTATGATAAAGGGCACTGCGGCTGCTTTGCTTGTCGTGACTGTCTGCAAGACCACTTTAACGACTATGTAGACCGGGCCGGGCGGCTGAGGGCCCAGTTTAGGAGGATGCTCTGTGGTTTCCGTTTATAACGGGGCAAAACAACAGCCTATAACTAGCGCTACAGGAGAGGGACAGAAAAACACATTTTTCACATGGTCCAGACTTTAGATCCCAGGCGCAGGCGCAGGCGCGACTGAGGGAATGAGAAAAGCGGGCGAAAAATAAAGACGACAAGAAAGCAAAAAGGAAGGAAAAAGGGGAGGGGGCTATTAAGGCAGGGAATAAAATCAATCGCCAGACCAGAGCAGGGGGGCCGGGAAGTCCTTGCTCTTTCAGGAGTATCCCTGTCTCTGTTCGCCTCCACCCCTTCTTCGAAATGTTCCATGAGTTCCATTTCCCGTCTCCGCCTCCTACAGGTGCCTTCCCTGATTGGGCGAAATCAGCAGACGCAATGCTGCTATTGGGTGTCTGGGCCCCTCTCTCGAAGCCTTCTAGCGCCGCATGGTATGGGACCCACACCCACACCCACACACACACACACTTGCGCCTTTTGGGCTGGCAATGTGAACCTGGAATGCTGGGTACGAAGACCTAGATACCTATGTACCTAGGTAGGCAGTGTCTTCCGAAAAGAAGTGACTCCACTTCTTCCGGCTCACATTCCATCGTGCATTCAAGCGTTGTGTTCCTTCCTCCCCAGGCTCTCCTATCTGTACCTATGCATAAGGTCTTCCGTTCTGTGTCACCCGCCGTCTTCCGTCCGTCGTCTCCCGCCTCCTAGCTCTTCTACGCTCCCTTCCATTTGTTCCATTCTACGTCTTCAGGGTCTTGGGCAGTACGGATACTGGAGACGAAATGCGAGATGCGAGATGCCAGATGCCAGACGCCAGACGCCAGACGCCGTTCCGCTTCAACTGTCCACAGCCCACCCCGTGTCACTCATTATCTATGTCGTCGCAAGAGCAACGCGTCACTTGTTAGTCACGACCTGGCGTGCCTCCACCTCCATACCTAGGCATCCGCTCCGAGTACCGTAAGGTATGCCTGTGCGTGGTGTTTGCTGCTTTCGTGCCTTCTCCCTTCCGCCTCTATGTAGGTAATGATTTGCCTCTCTTGACCCCTCCAGGACCTCAAGCTCTGGAGACCCAAGCTCTCCTGCCTCGCCATACTGAAGTAGGTTGTCTCCTTTGCTTACCTACACTGCAGAAGTTTATGTACCACCACAGTATGTGGGCATCAACGGGGGTACTATGGTAAGATAGGTACCTGAGTGAGTATCCGTACGCGTCAATAAGTATGTCGACGACCAGCCAGCGCAGCTCCCACCACGGCTCGGGCGATAGTGTGCCTTGTACGGGTTATCGTAAGGCTCTGACGGCGGGTATTTTCTCAATAGGGGACTGGCACCCTATGGATGATATATCCGTAGTCCAAGGTAAAAGACATCTGATTCGATGTACGGTGTGCCGTTTCCCACCCTAGTCATCAGTCATCCCTGTCTCATCTCTTCATTTGTGCTGCACGGTGGTGATGAGGTGGGCGATTCCTTCCTTATGCTAGGTACCTACCTACCTGCCGCGAATGCCCGCCCTGATGAGGCGAAGGCGAAGGCGAAGGTGAGGCAAAAAGAAGAAGTGGATACCTCATTAGTACGTACCTACCTAGGTTACCTTACCACCCGACGCTCCCTTGCCAGCTGTGTTGTGCTAAAGGCTCGCGCTAAGGCGGAGGTTCCTCAGGTACCTACCTACTCAGCTACCTGGACCAAGGTACCTCAGGTACTTACGGACCACTGGGCTCCCTGGCAGATGGCTCCACCAGTGTCGGGTACCCACGCCTAGCATTTCTTGCCCCGAGGTACTTACGATACGGCCGTCGCCGCCGCCAGCGAAAACAAAGTATGGATACCTAGAGTAATGTAGACGAGGTACAGAGTACCTACTCGTCGAATTCGATTGACACTACATCCGTATGCGCAGGTGAAGTGAGGTGAGGTGAGTGGCCCTGGGCCTGGGGCCCTGCCTGGGACCCTCTCCGGGGCCTGGGGTCTGCGAGGTGAAGGAACTGGATGGGACTGGGACTGGGACTGGGACTGGACTGGACTTTGACTGAGGAAAGGGACGGCTTGGGGGACCTGAGAATTTGGGACGGGACGCTTTTAGCTACCTCAAGTCCTCTCCTTCCTACCAAGCCCCGATCTCCATCATTCCCACCGTTACCTCGCCTTAATGCTTTACCCTTCTCTCCCGTCCATCCCTCGACCTACCTTACCTACCACTCCCGTACCCGATCCGCCTGAACGTTCGCCGGCAATTACTTTCTTTTCCTCTTCTTCTTCTCTCACTCAACTCAACCTCGCCAACTTGTTCGACATCGACTTTCGCCCACAGTGATACCCATAGACAAAACGATACCCCCGTTCCTTCGAACAGACGAGCGAGTCTGCATCATATCCCACCACCAACCACCAACCACCAACCGCACGCCGCCGTATTTCCCGTCTCTACGCATCTGCAACGCGCGACCTCCCTCGACCTGATCTCTCGTTCACTGCTACACGCCCGCTCCCGCATTCTTCATCGTACGCTACCGACGAATTCGACTGTATCGTCCAAACGCATCGCGTTGCGTCCTTTTCCTGGATCAGCATCCTCCGCCTACCTACCGAGAACCGCCTAACCAGCAACACGTCAGTCACGCCGCCATTCTGCAAGCCACGAACTCCCACGGATTTTGTTTTGTATCATAACCGGATCTCGCTTCAGAGAGGGTATTGGGCCGCAGACGAATCTGTGGCTTGGTCGCATTCCGTATAGATCTCCACCAGCATTCTGCCAGCCGCCCGGTCATCTTGGTTATAGGCCCATTCCTATCCTCGACGGACTGTGGCTCGCGACATTTCTGCAAGCGGCATTCTGCTCACCCATTGCCGATTGCGACGAGTCAATTCCATTCCCGTCACCAAGACACTTCTAGCGTCGACACCACTGTCTTAGTGCAAGCCTCCCTGAGAGAAGGGCCCACGCCTCTTCCCCCCTCCCCCAAGGAATCACTCTTATCTGCAACGCTCCCCGGGCTATTTACCTCGCGTGGACCCCGTTGCTCCAACTCCTCAGCTCGTCCAGTCACAGCTGCTCTCTCTCTTCTGGTCTGACGCCTCGACCACGAAACAACATCCCTCACGACTGTTACCACCCCTGATAGCGAATAGGAGGAACTCGACGTTGGTATTTGAAAGGACCAAGATTATTCGACGACAAATTCGAGCTACGCCGCCTCGTCCGCTACCAGACCTCTACCACCACCATCACGACTAGAATCTAACTCGGCACTTTCGACACCACCGACGGCCTTCTATGGGGTCTTTGAGGCAAGTCTAGGCAATACCGACTGCCCTTTCTCCAAGCCTTTCGCCCGCTGTTACTTGAGAGTAGCACATCCGGCACCTGTCATTGTCTGTTGATCAACTCGGCGTGGAAATGAAAAGGTCCAGGATACGAAGACATTCCCCCGTCTACCTGAGTCCATCACCATCGCCCGAGAGGGAGCTGTCACCGCCCAGTCCTGCTTCAGCTGCGGGCTGGGAATCTAGAGTCATGTCAAGGTCTAGGCCCAACAGCGGGGGCTTACTGCCGGGCGCTGTTATCCTGACGCCGCCCTCGCTTTCGGAAATCCTAGCCAACACTTCTTCTCCTCCGTGGACGCTTGCTGCCTTCATGGCCTATCTCTCACAAAACCACTGCCTGGAGACCCTCGAATTCACCATGGACGCCGAGCGATATCGCAAGGCCTACGAACAAATCATCACCAACGATGAGTGGATCGGTGACACGGGAAATGAACACGTTTGCCAACTATGGGATAAGTTGATGCAAGCCTACATCATCCCTTACTCTCCTCGTGAGGTCAACCTTCCCTCGCGGGTACGAGACCGTCTCATGTCCCAGACCTGCTCACCCGGCCCACCTCCGCCTTCGGAACTCGACGAGGCCGTGAAGATTGTTTATGAGCTGATGAACGACTCGGTTCTCCTTCCGTTCATTGAGTCGGTCATGCCGGCTCATGGAGATGTGAACATGGAGGGCGACGTCAACGATGCGAGGCAAGGGCGCACGAGAGGAGCCGATGATACAGGAGCCAGGTTAGAAGAACCCGGGCGGTCTCCCAAGTTTCTTCCTAAGCTGACCATTGGGCGTAGCGGAGCTACCAGCCGATCCGCGTCGGCTTCCGGTGAACACACCGAGCGCGAGGGACTGACGGATGACAGTGGAAGTGCCGCTTCACCTGGCATGGAGCCAATGACTCCTCCCACTACTCCGCCTACGTCGGATTGGACCTTCAGCACGTCACCTGGCGGTCTCCAACGCGCCATCACCGCACACAACAACGGCTGGAAAAAGGTCGGTGCAAAGCTCGGCTTGGGAATCCACCGCAAGTCTCGCTCCAATCGCCGGAACAATCCTCCATCCTCCGCTCCTGACGGAGACGTTGTCATGGCTGAAGCAAGCCACAGCAACACCTTATAGGAATCAGAGGTCATGCCACCCGCTACATCCACCACCCCCGCAACGTCTGCTTCTCATCTCCCCCTGGAGGGCCTCTCCCGTGTCCGTCACCTCTTGAACCCTTGGGAGGAGCCTCACCCTGGTAGTCGACTGCCTCCGGCACAGAGCAGCCAGGGTTGCGAGAAGGTTGTCAACACTGGTTCATACCACTTGAACGGTGGACGTAAAGGTGGCATGGCCGCAAAAGATTTCGCTCCATTCCATCAAAATCGGCCTTGGCTGGTGCGACGGTCGATCCGTGTGCGAGCACGAACTAATACCCCGGCCCCCCTCAAGATCACCACCGAGATCACCGAGGATCAAGACGCGAAGTCCGCTCCGCTGCCGGCTGTGCGCGACGTTCCTGTATCTTCCCCTGCGTTGCCAACGCCCATCGTCACCCCCGCGACCCCCGAAGTCGGCGTTGAGGCGACGGAAACGCGGTTCAATGGGCCGGCCGTCGAAGAGGTGAGGCCGAGCGAGCTGCCTCTGCCCGCTTCTCCACCAGTGGATTGTCAGTTCACGGACTTCTCGAACCTCCTTGGCATCAGCTTGCAACCGGAAGAGGCAATCGCTGTCGATACGGACGAGCGCGAATCCTACTGTCACGCTGCTCCTGGTCAAGATATATACGGATGGGACGCCGAACTCAATCGACAAAGTAAGCAGTTCAGTCCGTGCGACCAGGACTACCAGTACCGGCGAACGAGCATGACCAAGCGTAGTCTCTTGCATCGCGTTTTCAGCATGGGGCCTGTTCCGAAGGATGTCGATATTGAAGTTCGCCGGGCAAGCAGCAACTCCAGCTAGACGGCATTCACGACTACGAAGCATCACGAAACTGAAAGAATACATCGCGAGGTATCGATACCATGTTTTCCGCACGCAGTCAGGCGTGTGTTCAATTTTGTCTTCGACAATTGTATTTTGGCATTTGGTCACCATTTCGGCGAGAAAGATATCATGATTGCATTTTTCGGGAAAGAAAAGGGAACGATAGACTTGGGTTTGAGCATTTGGATAAGGAGTTATTATGGCATTCACAAAGCCTGGCCTGGAAAATCTCATGACGCATCGCGAGGAGCTTGGCGGGAGCGGTTGATTTTAAAGAGAGGGGGAAAAGCATTAGTTTCTCTCTTATGTTCAGGGGAGCGGCAAGCTCCCCTGGACAAAGCATACCGGTATTTTGGACGGCGAGACGAGGGTTATGACCAATGTTCTGTGGTAGATGTATATAAACATGCCGGAGGGAGATTCTGGTGCTTGCCACACAGCTCATTTGAACCTCCAAAACCAATGACTATACGAATGATCACTCTATGCTCATTTCAACTCGAATATATATTTCTCCCGTGTATGTAACGGTCAGTACTGTGAGAGTCGTTCTGGTCACATTTAGAAGGGGAAATATTGTCATCAGTGACTAACTAACACGAGGCGGCTGATGCAGACGCGAGAATGCAGCCCGTGGTTGGCATGTACTCTGTGTTGCGAAGGTCGTGAAGCCAAACTTGCTTTTCCCGACAGGCCACTCTGCGTCCAACACCGCATCGCGCGCATGTTGTCCGTGGCACAGGTAACGAACAAGATCCTTACTCATCGGCAATCCCATTATGACGCGAGTACATCTTATACTCCAGCGAGCTCGCAAAATCAATTCTGCCTTGCTCGACTTGTTTCCTAGTGGCTGCGAGCATCGGCTTGGGCAGCCCCATCGACTCGAGGAAGGCGACCGCTAATATATGTCAGCCAATCAACCCACGCAACAGAGGAAAACAACTCTCACTTTCTCTCCATTCCAGATCTTGTCGGTGGCCATCCCACTTCAGCTCCTCGGTCATGATGTCGATTATTCTCGGCAGAGCTTCGAGCGATGCCTGGGCGTTCAAGAAGGCAAGTCGCGTACGTCGAGCAAGAACATCGACCGCCGTTTGGGCATACTCGTGTCTGACGGCATACCTCACTTCTCCATCGACGAATGGATACAACTGTGAGATTCGCTCGCCGCGGGCGGGGAAGCGCTTGTCCGTAGGCCGGCACAAGGCCGCGACGGTCCAGGCCCGGTCGCCGTAGCTTTCGGTGAGGTGTTTTGCGACCTCGGTCTCGATTCCGAAGTGCTGGATGATGTTGATGAAGAGGGTCTTGCTGAAGCCGTGGGCTCCGATAAGACGGACCTCGTGGGACTTGCAGGTGCCGTCGAGCATGGCGCCATCGTCGATGAATTCTGTACCGCTGATGCGGGGGGCGTTGGTGACGGGTTTCGTCTGGAGGCCGAACTCGCCGATGGCTGCATCAACGCATTCCTCGGCCATCTGTCTGTAGGTTGTCCATTTTCCGCCAGCGCACGTAAGCAGACCCGATGCCGAGATGTCGACGAGGTGGTTGCGCACGAGAGATTCTGTGTTCTTGGCCTTGGGATCTTTGACGAGAGGGCGGATTCCGGACCAGGCGGCTAGAACATCACCCCGCCTCACCTTAATGTCGGAGGAGAGATAGTGGCTGATCTCATTGAGAATCCATTCGATGGACTTCTCATCGGGTAGTGGATTGGGAGAGATACAGGAGGGCTCGTCAGTGGTACCCGCAATGGTATTTCCTTGCCATGGCAGGAAGAAGATGACACGACCGTCCGAAGTAGAGGGATCGATGAGACCCATGTTGGAAGGACTGTAGTATCCAGGAAGCTGTGGCATCAACTTAGCCAGTGCAGAGAGAGAGAGAGAGAGGTGTACCAGGCAAGAACGGAAGGCTCACGATAACATGGACCCCGGAAGCCGGGCTAACGATGGCCTTGCAGCTGGGCTCGTCCATTTGCCGGATAGAGTCGGTAAAAGGGCCAGTGCAGTTGACGATGCACTTGGCTTTGACCGGAATATCCTCGACCTGGCTGCCGTTTTTCCCAGCGACCAGGTCCTTCACGGTAGCACCACATAGTCTCCCGTGAGCATCCTTCTGGAGAGAGACGACCTCCATGTGATTGACCACGGTAGCCCCGTAGAGCGCTGCCGTCATGCCGATGGACACGTTCATGCGGGAGTCGTTGTGGGCGCCGTCGTAGTAAACAAGAGCACCCACAAGATCGGTCCGTTTCAGCATGGGAAAGGCTTCGAGGGCTTTTGACCGGGTGAGGAAGTAGGAAGACTCTATGCCCTCGCTGCCTGCGAGAAAGTCGTAGGCTTTTGTGCCGGCCCAGTAATAAGGCGCCTTCCACCACCGGTCGATCGGCAGCATGATGGGAAGCCACATGCTCAGATGAGGCGCCGTCTGCAAGAAGTATTTGCGTTCTTTTAGAGCTTCTTTAACCAGCTGGTATTGCGCATAGTCGAGATTCCAAACGGCCTTTTCTAGGTATCTCACACCTCCGTGGACGAGCTTGGTGCTTTTGGAGGATGTTCCCGATGAGAAATCGTCCCTCTCGACCAATGCCACCTTCAATCCGCGAGTCGCCGCGTCGAGGGCGACTCCCGTGCCCGTGGCACCACCGCCCACGATCAAGACATCGTATTCTTCGTCCGGCATCGCGGAACTGAGCTTTAACGCAGCGATCTGCTCATCTCGGGACTTGACTTTTGGGAAGCGAGGGAGCTTGAAGGTACCATCAGCGCCGTAAATGGGAGGGGGCACAGCGGCGGCTTCGAAGCCGGGGATGTCGCGGGGTCGGTAGCTGTAGTAAACGATGGCACTGCCAATAGTCACAGCACCAGCGAAAGGGGCGACTCGGCGCAGAAGACGGGCGGATCGCGCAATGGGCGCCATGTTGCCGTCGTCTCTTCTTCCTCCTTTTTTCCCCTCTTTTTTCTTCCCCCTTTCGTTTCTTTCTTTCTCTGACCAAGTCGGACCGGCCTATCGGGGCTGCAGGTCGAGGTCGGAGTTGATTCCGGGGAGAGACGGACGCCGAGCTGGTGGTGTCACGCTTGTCAACGCATGGAAGACGGAAGAAGACGATGCGAGGGCGATGATGAAGCAATAGAGATACTGCTTTTCGATGGATGGGAAGGTACGTATGTGCAGTTCATGAGGACACCAGGGAGTGAGTGTGTACAACTTGGACGATTGATCGCTTGCAGGAGGTGCTTTGACTGAGTGCGAGAACCTACACCGTATAAGGAATTGCTCAGAAGCTTCTTGCGCCGTGTTCGTCTGTTGATCGAAAGCAAACACGAACGACCATATGCCGAATTGAGGTAGCGGACAATGGGAGCAAGCTGAGGGGGGCGCGGAGACCTGCATTTACCTGAAGTAGGTAGGGAAACCGAAGAACCAGCCCAACCCAGGCGAAGGGGATGGGAGCTCCATTGGTTATATACCACACTCTCTTTACTCACGCCCTACTCACATTGGATGGGAGAGCTATGCTGTCGAATTTAAAGACATGGACAATTTACCGCATACGCGAGTTGTATAGAGGCACATGACGCTGATGGCGCGCCTGGCTCTGCAACGCCCGCGTTGAGGTACTCCTGCTTTCCTTTCCTCTTCCTAAGCCGTCGAGTCTCATCCATATGTTGCAGTTACCTAGGTAGGTACCTACAAGGTTGACGCGAAGCTTCAAAGCCCAGCCCGGGCAGTGCTTCCAGCGTCCCAAGCCCACCCACCCACGCGTTGGGCAGGCCATGGAAGCCAGATCCGGCGGAGCTGAGTGTGACGTCAAGGGCGCATAGGTATCCACCAATGAATGGGGAGGTTGTTGCTGCACATCGATAACATCATGCTTCTGTCTATTAACATATTGCGGCGTATATATACATATTGAGATATGCGTTTATCATGTATGTAGCTCTCACTTAGGTACGGTCAGATACCTTACTAGGTACCTGCCTACCTTGGTATGTAACTTGAATCCCTCACCCTTCACGAATGCATCGCGCCTATATCAAGTATCGACAGACGACTGCGACTAAACAGACCTGTGTTTTGGTATAGCCGCCCATTATTCCCAGGGTATCTATTTGTGCTGCCTTCAACTCTGTTCAAAATCGCCAACTCCAGTGACCAGACTGATTTTTGCCTCGGCGCCAGCGACGCGTCAACGGCTTTCGATGCAAATGGTAAATAGCTCGTCCACAAAGGTTGGTATGTCGTTCACCCTTTCTGCCTCAACGTTGGAGATCTGAACACCATCGCCAGCATGGACCTTGGTTCTCACTTCGGCTACCTGTAGCATCCGCATCTCGATTCCACCACCATTCGAGCCACTCACTCGTGCCTCGTCCGCTACCGGAACCGCCTGTTCGCCCGCAATTCCACCAGATACGGTTACAGGATTGTCACTGATCCTCTTGCCTATCATGGTTGGCGTTCGGCGGTTCTTTTGGCTCGTCTCTTGAGAAGTTGACTGCGCAACCTCCCCAGCCGAATGAACTTCGACTCTGATCTCTTCCGAAACCTGCAATCATGGTTAGTTCACTGGAAATTTTGCTGCGAATGAGAAAGGGAACTGACCATAATACCCCCGAAAGGTGATGCTTGCGTCGGTGTTTCATGAGTCGGGTACGCCGGAGGCGCATCGAAGCTTGAACTACCCGGCGACAGGGCATCGCTACTGCGTCGCCCTGGCCACAGCTTGAGAGTCGAGCTCGACTCGTTCGAATTCGTCGCGGAAGAGGACCGCCCAAGCACTGTCGGAATAGGGTTGCCTTCGGAATCGACGGGATACGACGAGCCGAAGTGAACGAGTTTCCGGAGGGACGACGGCAGACGCGACTGCCTCTGACTCTGTACCACGGGCTTGGGCTTTTCAAGCGGGACAGATTGAATCACGGGCGCCAGTTCGCGATGCACTGATTGGGTAAAAGCAAGGTGCCGGGACGCGTTGCGACCGACCAGCTGGTGTACTTTGAAGAAGTTCAATGGTATGAACTCGCACTTGCTGCTAGAAACGTTTACGTGAATCGGGATGACCATCCGAAACGTAACGAGGCTGGTTTGACGCGACGACGAGTTCTCGCCAGGACCGTGGTCTTCTGGCAGGGTGACAACCGTGGGCGTCAGGATTGCTTCGTTGAAGGTTGGGTCATCAATCCATGTCCGCAGTGCATCGATGCTGTCGGTCAACTGTGAGGCAAAGAGCATCTCTCGCGTGCCCAGATTGCCCAACGCGGTAAGCCGTCTGCTTACACCCAGGGGCGTCAAGCGGTCTAGTTGTCGGAGGAAATCCACTTGCCAAGGTTCGATGCGGTCGATCGGCATCTGCACGCTGGGGAGCAAGTTTCGTGCACCCTTGCGCACGAGAACATCGAACCCATAGCCACCAACGCGTGCGCGGATGCCAAAGAAGCCCATGTGAACACCAGGTTCGAGTTGATTGTTGTCATCCGCATACGCAGCCATATTTCGGAGCTTCGACTCGAGATCGGACGACTTGATCTGCATGCTGGACCCAATAATGTTGCCGACCTGTCGCAGTTCTGCGAACCTGTACCCGGCAGCCTCGAGCCTTTCAATCTCTCGATCGGTCTGGACTCGGCGAACCAAGAACATGAGCGACCCACGGCCGAACTCATGTGGCTTGTGACGGCTGAGGCCCTTCTCGGCCATGTCGTCCATGGTACCTGATAACTCAGCCTTGCGTACAGTCCCATCCGGATTCAGAACGGTCTCGGGCTCCTGTAGCCCGTTTTCTTGCGTTCCTGGACGCTCGCCCCCCGCCCCCGTCGGCAGAATCTCATCCCACAGGAGGCCAACAGATGTCAAGTGTTCTTTCATCTTCTCGGCAAGACCTGCGGCGGCGACGCAGAAAAGCTCGCGGAAGATCACGTCATAGTTCTCGATCAACTCGCCATGCTCGTTGATCAGTTGGATACCCGCCCGAGAGTCACGGTCGCGGCCTCGACGAGGGAGGTGGGCCAGATGGTTCGTCATTCCGCCGACGAGGGTCGAGATCCCCGACCAATTCCTAGATGCTTGGAACATCCAAAGGAAAAGTGGGTGAGAGATGCTGAAATTATCTGTGGCGTTCTTCTCGAGGAATGTATCTGTAATTTTTTCGGTAGGGATGAGTCCGTCCGGGTTGACGAGAATACGGTTGTGCTTGTCGAATACCGCAGCCGCCAGCACGACCTGCTGAGCTTTGCTAGCGTAACGTCTCATGATCCTAGCCGTATATATGGCTGTTCCGCCCATGACGAAACAGGCTCCGATGGACTGGCACAACTGTCAGAAACGAAGAGCCGGCTTCGGAAACGTCGCCTGGAACCGTCGAGAACTCACCAAGCAGATGACGACAATAACGGTTGTGTTACGAGAAAGCTCATTGCTGCCCGTGTTGAGGCGGACGAGCTGATACTCTGTGCCGGTAGCCGCACACCAATGCATTCCCGAGACAGCACCAGCCAGCACGACCGCGCAAGTTGCCCGCTTCCACCACGAGTTTGTCCATGCCGCCCGGAACACGAAGAAAAGCGAGAGTGCGACGATGCTGGCAGCTACAGCGATGATAGCTGCACCTATGACGTTTGCCGGGTTATATATGCAGATGTAGTTATCGATGGAGTTGTTACCCAGATAATGCATTCCACATATGGCGGCACCGGCAAGGACTCCTCCGATGGCAACTCGCCACCACGAAACAGTATTATTGATACCAACTGCGACGAAAGCAGCGAGAAGCACGGCGATAGGGACGAAGAACGACAAAGCCGTGAAGCCACTCGAATATGCGATTTGTAACTCGGCCTCACCGTCAGCCAAATCGATGGCACGGTTCCCAATAAAGTGCTGACCATGTGTGAGACTTGAATCAGCATACGAGCATCGTTGGCCGACTTACCATGCACCAAATAGCGATCCCACCCATCGTTACCGCGGAGCTGACCAAGAGTAAACTGCGGCACAATCAGTCAAACGCTGTCGCGAGATGGGACCGAGGAATAGGCGTACTGGTTGAACTTTCCCTTATGCGAAGTTCTGCGATTCAGCAACTCAAGCGTTGACGCAGCACCGATCAGGCTGACGACGAAGCTGAGGGTGACAAAGCCGCCATTGAAGGCCCGAGGCACGATGTGCCCATGATACCTGACGAACAGGTTTTCAGTCGTTGCAGACATGTTGACGACGGCTAACGGGGAGGGTCCGCCCAGCGCTTTTCGTTCTCGAATGTCTCTCCTCGACCACGAAGGTCTATCGACTTGTTGATATGTCGTTCAACTCGCGTGGCAAGTCCAGGGACGAAGAGGCCGTTGGCCTGGTTAAAAGATAGGGAAGGCGTGCTTCTTCAGAGGCGACGGGCTTGGGGGGCCATCCAAGACATATCAAGGATGTCAGAGTAAGACAGAAATGGCGGTACTTCGTGCGGGACTTACGGACGCTCTGGCGCGACAGTGAGCAATTTCACGAAGTATCCCTACCGACGCGGAGCATGGCTCTCAGGAGAGGCCAGCCAGGGAGCTCTCCTTACTCTTCTTTGCCTTTACTAGGCGCAGCAGAGCTGACTAGCACTGAAGCCACGCCATTAGTATGTGAGGAGGAACTGGGGACTTGGGCGATGGGCCTATACCGGGCTTGGCCAAGGGCCGGGTGTTCCTGGGCTGGCCTGAGCTGATCGACTGCAGTTGATCGAGGAGCGTGTAGACGCCGGTAAAGGGCACCCGAGCCGATCAAGATCAGAACAAGCCTCTTTCACTATGGACCAATGACCCTCGAGGCAGGCTACTCTCGTCCCTGGGATGCTCGGACACCTCGCCCTTGGTCAGTCCCTGGTCGCGGTGACTTAGCGCGCGCACGACGAGATTTTGTCGCCGTAGCGTGACGCCCTTCTGAGCAGGTGATGGACTTGGATCTCGGGCTGGTCCAAAGAAAGAATTGCTCTACCATTTCTCTTACGACCGGCGCGAGCTGGGTAAGAAGCTTGACAGAAGTGACGGAATTTTAACCTCGACGAATCTCCACTTGAACCCATGCGACATGGGAAAAGAAACGGCCTCCAGCCACTTCCGGCTAGCCCAACGCAGGGCAAGGCGAGGATTTCAGCTTAGCAGTCCGTTGCATGGGAATGTCGTAGACACGCAGGCAAATGAACCAACCAGAGAGCTGCGTTTCACTGACACGCAAGGCCGGGCTGCGAGACTTCACAGTAGAATGACAGAAGGCAGCATGAGAGACATGGCGGGATCAAGGGAGGCCGTCAGTGGTAGGCGTCGTCGCTCGCCAGGAAGCATGGAAGGACCACAGGTCTTGTCCGACAAGGATTTTCACAAGTTCTCAGGAGGCGCCGACCAAGAAACTAGTCTCGACGCCACGACTCGGCGTGTTAGAGTAACGGTTGGCTCAGGAATGATGGCTGGAGCGCCGTTCAATCCCGCACGTCCTACCCACGGCGAGAAACATTCAGGAACAGACGGGAAACCTATGCTGCGAGAAGCAATAAACCTGGGCCATCCGAAGGAATCTGGAGAAGGTGTTCGTCTGAATTGACCCCGAGCAGGGTTTCTTTGGAGGCAAGCGGGCTGGCCACTGCATGCATATCCCATGTCGACGTCGGACGGGATCTCGGTCGATGAAAGGATGATCTACGCTCCCTGCGGGCGGACAGCAGGAGTGAGGAGATGCAGCGAGGCTTGTCAGCTTCGCGGCTGTTGGCAAGTCCAGCCGAAACCTGTCTCGTTCTAGCCGACTGAGTCGAGACATCATGCGTGGACAAGTGTTATTTGAGCTTCCGGTCATCAACTTTCGCTTATACAATGTTTGTTTCTTTTTCCTCCGTCGTAGTACCGCCAGCCAGAGGCCTGACTCAGCTGCCAGCTGGACAAGGGAGGGGGCTCGCTCTGTATGCAGGCATGGAATCATGACGGCCAATCGAAGATACTGCTGACTAGTCTCGATCGTCTCGTTTCAGCAAAAGGAGTTGGAAATTCCAGTGCCATTCCACGATGTGCCCGGAATATTCGACCTCTCGGCGACCAATACACGATACATAAAAAGACGACTCGCTTATCGAGATTTGACAGGAGGGTGTGCCGCCCGCCCACTGGCTTCTGGCCGATATCTATTTTCTGGTGACACACGGATGCGAATTGACGAGAATCACACGGGCATGGGGACTAGCAGACGCCACGGATGCACATTTGGCTTATCCTAGTCAGTTGCATGCATCCTTCAGTCTACGCACAGGGCTACCGTACCGGGATTTCCGTACTTATGCTGCCCAAGTTTTCGTACCATGGAAGCAAGGAGGGCTGGCTACATCTGCTCGGCAGCCATCTCATGCAGCCGTCTGCTCTGGGCCCGTGCCCGTGCCAGTTCTGTCCATGGTAGACACCAGAGTCTTGGAAACCGATACTATGGGCTACAGAGAACGAAAACAGGTATGAAGCACCAAGCCGTGTAATCGAACAAGATAAATCTGGTCATCACTACGACATCGCTGGTTGCCATCCTCCTGGCTTCACTCGGCCCGTTTATCGACCCTGTGGACAGGATGGATGGAAAGGAATCGATTCCGCCCGCAAGTTGCAATTTCACCCCATTCGCTCAAGCCACGCAGCTATCTACATTCTGCTGGTGCAGCGACCCAGTTCTCTGGACCTTGCCTCCAGGACCCAAGCTGAGCCTGAGCGAGAAAGCAAGGTCAAAAGGAAAGAAGACGGGACGTCGGATGTCACGACGTGCAGCGTCTCCAAACGGCAAGGTGATCGCAATGTCGTGGCTGCATGACTCTCTGCCACCATCTCACAAGGTTGACGAAACCAATATTACAACAGCGGGAGACGTTCTCGAGAGCTGTACGACACGGCGCATCTGTTTATTCCCACACGTTTCACTCCGGATTCCTAAGAAGCATCAAGCCAATACAAAACGAAATAGGCAGACCGAATCGTATGGACTTGAATCTCACCTGGTTTGGAAATGAGGAGCAGGGCCTTGGGACGGAGTGGTGTTACTATTTTCTACTTCCAGTCGATCAGCTTTGGCGATTGTCCAACGGAACTGCTGAGAAGCCCCTATCTCAACATCATGACTCTTCTGACGGAGAGACTTTCCGTTGCTTTTCCCTATTCTTAACTCTCTGCGCCTCGTATGGTGAGAAAAGCCGCTAGGCAGGTAGACTTTTCAGAATGAGACTGATCAGGCCCGCCGACCATGTGGTATCCAAGCCTCAAAACTTAGCCTTTCTTCCCTGGGACAGAGAGGGTATAGTTCCTCCTAGCGCCGTATATTCTATCAAACCGAGCTAGCCCTGGCGAAATCCAAAGGCTCACTGTGGCAGAACTTTGTGAGTGTTGTGATGACACCAGTTCAATGCTTTAGCCGAGTTGGGCTAAGAAGCTGTCGCCATGCCAGTTTTATGAGTCGGGCAGCAAACAGTAGCCAACCAGATGAGAGCATGACGAATCGAAGACGCGGCGCATTTCATCGTCGCGGATTCGGATGAGCCTTCCAAATAGCACCACCGTCATCGTCCGGCGAATACTACCCCCTGAGCTAGTGAACAGCTGGTGCAAAATCTGACCCGAAAGATGGTTCGTGAACTGGTCTGATTTGGTTGTCTGAACGATCGTAATCCTTCTGGTTAGGTTCTTCTTCGGATCAACTTCCGTGAGTGATGGAAGCTGGCTAGAAAACCAAAACCCCGGCGGGTCGGTGCGTCAAAACCGAACAGACTTAACGATACTTGCCTCCCAACGTACTCAAGAATGCCTCTTAAGAGACCGCCCCGCTACAGATGCCAACCTGAATGTCATCTGCATGCTGTTCTAATGATTGCGTCTGTGGGGAATCTCTCGAAATTTGCCCTCGTAGCTTTCTTTTGCGCTGCGGAGCTGCCGCTCCATCCGACTCAACATTAGAGACTATGAGCCGAGGTACAGTCCTCGCCATACCCTGGGCTGAAGATTCTGCCTCTTGTCAAAGAATAGAGGTAGACTCTTTGCAAGTTTTGATCTACTACGAGATGCGTCGCACTGGCGCCGGCGTGGTTTTCTATTGTTCCATTGTCAGACTCGGCACACGACCGCCACGAAATGGAAAGCGGACTAAAGCCTGTATTTGGAGCTGGTCATGCTTTCTCTTCTGTATCTGGTAAGCACAGGCAAATACGCACCCAACTTGTCTTGGAGATCCGTGCACTATTGAGAAACACAACGGCATTGTTCCACATGTCTCAGGGATGTCTGTACGACACCCCTCTCAGTCGTACAAGTAAATGACCAGAGTACAACGAGACCCAAACCTGAAACTGAAGATCAGAGGCTGTGCTTGAAACCCATCTATCAGTGAGCGGGGATGTATTTGTTGCTCATGTGGAAGTCTTGTAGGCTTCTCGCGAGGTGGACGAACATCTGTTCAGGGGCAGGCGGGATCTCCTGCGAAGACGCCGAGCTGTTGATACGCCGGCAGGTCAAAGTCAAAGCCCCTAAACGCGAATGCCCTTTATGTTAGCTGGGATTTGAAATGAGATTGTAGGGATGGAATGACGAAGGAAGTTTCGAAAAGCTCGGCGTATTATGTCACAAATCGGCCCCGGCCCCGGACCCGGACATCCGTGCCCGGAGTCGAGTGGGGCCGAGTCTGGATAAGGCCCAGTGGAATAATGATTGCCCGCGATTGCTTTCTACCTAGGTAGGTCCCGTCCGTGGACCCGACCTGACAGCAGCGATCCCCGCCCAAAGGGAGGCCCCAATCGCGGGGCAGCGGCCCCTGCAATTGAGAAAAGATCGCACACTCAGTTGCAGAAGGTGTGGTGGGGTATTGCATCACTAATTCCGCCCAACATTGCAACTAAGGTGCATCCAGTCGCTTGTTCGGGATTGCAAACCACGCATCTTTTGCTCCAAGCATCAAGCCGGATCGTCTTTTTGATCGGGCACCAATCTCTCGGCATTCCAACCTTGAGCGTCCGTCTCTCAAGAGGAAACCAACCTTGGGACGGCACGGCAACCTTCTCGCGACCAACTCCGCAACCAAAAAAATGCCTCCATTTGCAAACGCGCCGTCTTCGGCGGTCCAAATTCTCCCACTATCGCCCTTCAAGCCCGATCTCTACGAGCGCGCTTGGTGCTCAGTACCCCATCCGACTCTACCGCTTCTCGCGACCGCTCATTCTAAATCGGTCACCATTTACTCGCTGTCTTCTCTCTCCTCCCACAGCAACCTCTCCGGAGGCCATACGCGCTCCGTCCGCTCCGTCGCCTGGAAGCCCAATCTACCTCCTCATCAGCTCTGCCTCGTCACCGGCAGCTTCGATTCGGCCGCCGGCCTCTGGCGTTGGGACGGCGAACTGCCCTTTTCCGGCAACGACTCGGCCGCAGAGCCCTTAGAGATCGACCTAGGCTCATCACGACGCCCAACCGCAGATGGCGACAGCGACGGCGACAAGGATTGGGAATTCACATTAGTACTCGAAGGTCATGACTCGGAAATCAAGGGTGTTTCCTTCGCTCCCTCCGGCGCGTATCTTGCCACCTGCAGCAGAGACCAGACCGTATGGATATGGGAAGACGTTGGTGCGACGGAGGGGGACGACGAGTGGGAGACGGTTGCTGTGCTGAACGAGCACAACGGTGATATGAAGGGCATTGCGTGGTGCCCTGACGTGCCCGGTAGAAACTCACGGAGGAGATACAGTGCCGACGTCCTCGCAAGCGCCAGCTACGACAACACAGTACGCATATGGCGTGAGGACGGCGATGGGGAGTGGGTTTGCGTTTCTGTGCTCGAGGGTCACGAAGGCACGGTCTGGGGAGTGCAATGGGAACAGAAACCGAGGGGAGACAACGGGTTTCCCAGACTGGTGACTTACTCCGCGGACCAGACGATACGAATATGGAGCTTGCAAGAGGAGGACGATGGAGAAGACGGAGGCGTCGCAGCAGGCTTTCGTTCGGGTCTGGGGGGCATTCCCAACACTATGCGGAGGTCACTCCGCGAAGAATGGGTTTGCACTGCCATACTGCCCAAGGCACATACGAGGGACATCTACTCGGTGGCGTGGAGTGCGGCGACGGGTCTGTTGGCCAGCACTGGTAGCGACGGCGTAATCGCCATTTACCGAGAAGACGAGAGTGCGAGCTCAGGAGAGGTGAATGTATCCCCCGCAAACGGAGACGGCGAGGCCTCGACTGCGAAAACCAGTAAGCTGGTAGAGTCTGGCAAATGGCACGTTGAGACGACTGTGTCCAACGCACACGGTCCGTACGAGATCAACCATGTCACTTGGTGCAAGAGGTACGACGCAGGGTCGAAGAGGAAAGGTGTGGAAGAGATGCTTGTGACGACGGGCGACGAGGGACTGGTTCGGCCTTGGGAGGTGATCATGTAGACAGAACACGCATGAGTCATGGCGCTTCCGAGCCCTGGGCTTCAGCTTTGGGTTTTCTGGGAGTTTGACATGAAGTGACAACTCAATATAGCTTAGAAGGCACACGCCATGAGGGGCACCTAATGGATTCTGCTCCGTATCCAAGGACTCCAGTAGTGATTGCATACATAGTAAAGGAAGTGAAACCGCCCTCTAGTCACAGTCCCAACCACATGTTGCCAGCAAGGAGGCGGGTCATTCAAACGTCGACAAATTGCAAAACAGCAGACATCGCCAAGTTGTTATGGAACCAAGCTCGAAACCAGATGGCCTCGCAAGTAGTTACTAGCCCTCATAACTCTAGAAGTGTAAGGGCGTCGTGAAAGTCATCAAAATACAGTGCCGGCAAAATATTGACAGTACTGTCATTCTACTGGTATCTATATACAATCCTGGTCTCCTCCGGCTGACCTAGCCAAGGCGTCACTCTATGTGAGGTAATACACAAGAACAGTAATGATGCTATGCAAAGTAACGCAGACTCCGATGCCGATCACCCGCCCCGCGTAAGCTACAGTTGGGCAAGGGTCTCACCCAGCTTCTTTGAACAAAAAGTACCGAAGTACTCGTTCAGCGCGTCAATTGTGCCGCTGCCTTCAACCAACTTAGCAACCATACCAACGTAACCGTCAGGTCGCACGACCACAACGCCGCCCCTCTCCTCGTCCAGTCCCATCTTAGCATGCGCAGCGGCCTTCGCATCGAGCACGCGGCGGTCCCACCTGTCGTCCGCGTAGACGTGTTCGCGATAACGTCCCATAACCTCTGGAACGTCGCGGGAGATCTCAATACTGCTCCGGTTGGCCGCAAAGATGGTGCAAATCGTGAAGAACAAGCTGTGGGGGTTATGCGTCTCATGGTGCGAGACACTTTCAATGTCATCTCTAAGGTATGCGGCGTAGAATGACCGCTTGTTGTTAAGATGAGTGGCGAAGTCTTTGAGGGCACCTCGTGTGGTGGAAGGATTGCCCGCGAAGACGAAGATACGGAACGAACCGTTCAATGGAACCTCCTGCTCCAAGTGAACGACATTGGCATCAACGACCCTGGTCACATCGGCGTTGATGAAGATTCGTCCCGTGCGAAGCTTGGTACCTTCGGTGTGGATCAGGGGCGACTTGGCCGGGTGTGCCTCAGACCAGTTGAGAGTGTTGGGCTTGTATGCCACGCCGTATCCACTGGTGAATTCGCAAGACTCCTTGAAGGTTTGGATAAACTCATTGTCCGAGCCGTTGTCGGGCTGCTTATCCGAAGCTGCCTCGACCTCGCTTGCGGCAGGTGGCCGTTTGGAGAATAGCGCTGCATACTTGTTGTCGAAGTTCAGAAGCGTCTCGGCGACATCCCTACGTTCAGTTTCGTAGGTCTTGAGAATATCGCGATTGGCAAAGCCTCCCTCCACGGCATGGATCTTCCAAGCTAGGTTTTGAGCGTCGAGAAACGCAGTATTCATGCCCTGACCTGCCTTGGGCTGTCCTAATATGTCAGTAATGCAGTGAGGGAAGCAGGCAGATTGGACGTACACTGTGGGTGTGGCATGCGTCACCTCCCAGGAATACTCTGTGATCCAGGGTGTAGCGATCCGAAATACCCTGTCCAATGGGGTACACCGAGTACCACTCAACTCGCTCCCACTCAATATTGTATGGCTGTAGAATGCGTTTGGCAGACTCTTGAACCTCTTCCTCTGTAGCCGTCTTCCGAGGATCGAAGTCGGGGTCTGTCGAGGAAGCAATCTGGATGTAAAGGCGCACCATGTTATCTTCGCGGGGAATGACCATGATGGAACCGTGTTTGCTGTGGATGGTGCATTTCATCTGGGCTCGGTTTAGATTAAGTTCCTCGCTGCATGTGGACGAGAGAAGCTTGCCTTGATATCTGGAAAGTCCGTTTTGACGACACCGTCCATGACGCCCCACACGTGGGAGATGGGATCCTTGTGCTTGATACCAATCTGCAACTGGTTTCTGATGAATGATCGGGCGCCCTCACCACCGAAGAGGTACTTGGCGCGCAGGGTCTCATGGGCAGTCCCATCAACGTGCTCTAACCGGACTTCCACGGGATATTCTGAGTTCTCAGCCTCATTGGAGGTGAACCCGGTGATGGTCCACGGCCTCTGGACGTGGACGCCGTTCTTGTTGAGATCAGAGATGAAGACTCGCTCGATATGACCTTGGTGCAAAAGCGTTGTGAAGGGGTATCTGGCATCGATGAAGCTGGGACAGCTGGCCCAAGTACCAGTTCTAGCGATGCCATCGCCATTCTTTGGAGGGTCCCAGAAAGCGACTTCGTAGACCCGAGCAGGCTTGTGAGCCATTATAGCAGACTTGAGACCCATATTTCGCAGCAAATCCAAGGAACGAGGTTGGATGCCGTCGGCCCTGCCAGTTGGCGTGGGCTCAGCTCGGTTGTCGATATGCTTGATCTTGTAGCCCCATCTGGCTAAACATGTCGACAGCATAAGTCCAACCGGCCCGGCTCCGACGATGACTTGACAGGTCAGCAACATGAACACGAATACTCTCGTCGCCAGTCTCACCAATATCGTAGAGCGTGGAGCCCGAGTGACGATCGGGTTGGTTTTCCATTCTGCAATGCCGATTCACGTGCGCTGGCTCGAGGAGAGGAGTGAGGAAGAGGAGCTCGCGATGATCTCGGGCAGACAGAGGTGACGCGCAGGAAGAAGGCGGACGACGGTTGAGTAGTGTTAGAGAGAGGAAAGAATTCAGGCAATGAGCAGAGAAGCCAAAGGCAAATATGGTGGATTATATACGGCACCCAACGGATGAGGGAGCAGATTTCTAAATCAGTGCACGACAAGGATGTGATGGACGAGCGAGACTCATCCGAAGGGGACCGAGATGCTAACAGTAGCTCGCCGGCATCAAGAATCGGTAAGGAAAACGGGGACGGCAAGGCAGGCCGGGAACTCCAAATCCCCACATTGGGGGAGGTGAAGTACCTCGTTGGGGCTGTACGGCGGTACCGAGAGGGGAACCGAAAGACATGCCGTTCACTTAATCCGTGGATATGGAGATGGAGACTCGGACACACTACTCGGTTCGGGCACTTCATGGGGAAAGAAGAGGGGCAAGTGAGTGGCGGCCTGGGGGAACAAAATTGAGTCTCGATGCATTGCTGGGTGCTTATCCTTGCTCAGGAGCACCACAGCCCAGACAAAAGACACTCGGGAAGGAGAGTCGGCAAGTCGGTGGTGGGGCCGTCTGCTTTTTGGCGACCTGGAGGCTGGGATTGGGATGGCTTCTCCCGAAAGTTGGAGAAAGCGAGTGCGGGGAACAGAGATGAAGCGTGAGACGACTGAAGTATCCGTAGACGTAGGTATGTAATCCGTCCAATCTTCAATCTCATAGGTTGGCTTTACTGGACCTTATGTAATACGCTGGGCTGCCATTCCCATGCTGTTTCCGGATTACACGTGATCCCCCAAGTACATAGTAGAGCCTCTTGCCTCCCAATTCGTACCTGCACTCTTGGTTTGGCGTTGTTGTAGTCCAGGCCCAGTTGAAGTGAAGGGGTGCAGCCAGCATACTGAACGGCATCACCACTCCGCTTCTCCGCACGTTCCGTTGACAATGATTCCAAGTCACCGAGAAGGTAGGTCAGTTGCCCTACATTTCCTACACGAATATGCCTTATCGCGTGTATATCGCGTGTATGGTATCCATCCGTCACGTCGCAGCCGATTTTGCGACGGGCCACGGCGGCTCCGACACACGCTAGCCAACTCGTCCGGGACGGGATCTACCCGGCACCATCCGGTGCTTCGCCGTTTGACAAGGAGGCTCGAGTAAGCTCCGGCATGTCGGGCCTCTTGCTTCAGCGCCCGGATCTCGATGGTCGGCCTCTGGCTGCCTCGAAAACCTCATCGGCCAAAAGTTTCGGTCTCCCCACAAGACATCAGCCTGGCAGAATTCTAGCAGAGCAACCTGTTTTGGTCGAGTGACCAAGTGGCTCCAAACACAATACTCTCCTGCGGTACACGCCGTGACTTCTGTGCTCCGAGAAAGATAAGATTCGACGTCGTAATTCAGACTGAGAAGTGATGGCACGCGTGGGAAGCACCTCCCAGCTCAGGCCTTACCTAACGTACCTATGTTGAAAGAGGTTACTGTGCATGGAGGTACGACATACCATGGCTTTGAGTTGGAAGGAGAGAAGCAGGAAAAATATCTAGGAGAGGAAGGAGGGGGAAACTTCCATCAGTGGACGCTACTTCCCGCCTCCTGCTACTCAGCTCCAGCTGTTCCTTCCTACCTAGTCCCATCTCCTCATGTCATCGTCAATAAGGTACCTGCCTAGGCAGTTCCGGCTTTTCTTTCTGTTCCTATCCCGCGTCTCCTTGATCCCATTAAACACCCTCCTTCTCACTCGCAACGTTGCCGGTCCGCTATCTCGATTCAGCCCAAGATGCGAAATCGTTTGAGCCTTCAGACGTGGGTCGAATCTACGCCCACCGTGTCCGATCCCAAGGACGATGACTGGCGACAGAGGCTCGCCGGCATGCCAGGCGCTTTTACCCAAGACACCTTATCTCGAAATGGATATGACGAAGAGAGTGAGTTATACGTCGCTTTCATCCGGCAAGTCTCAGTTCAGCTCCAGGCTTGCTGACCGTCGCATAGAGTGCCGCAATGTTCTTGTCAGATACTGCGCCCATATTCCTCGCAACTATCAGTATTGTGACGGTATTCAGTTGGTGGGTCGAGCTCGGTTTCCCCCTTGACCCAAGTGACTATGCGGCTAAAGCGCTAGAGCAGGTGTTTTTGGTTCTACGCGAGCATCTCGGAGACGAAAACCTGGATCTAGCAGGCGGAGTGCTCTACGAGCTGATCGAAATCGACTGTCAGTACTCTGATGACCCGGGAGCCGAGTTTCAACGCTGGAAACATGACCATCTCAACCGACATGTGAGTGGACCATCTTCAAGTCAAGTACCTATATCGTACCTGGACTTACAGTTGTGTCCTAGTCAAATCTCGAGTTGCCTCACATACCACACATGTCAACAATCACTACCTCTATACGACCGACACTCAGTCTCGTACAGTGGCGGCAGAAGCATCCAGGTCGATATCCCATTAGGCTGTCCGACTATTATCCCTCGATTCGGACCAGCTCGAATGAACCAAGCTGTATACGCAGTCGCAAGGCATGGATGATTGATCACACCATGTACGTCTCTACGCGCGAGAGCGGCACCTGCGCATTTCGCAGTCCCAATCCAAAGGAGCTGCACGAAATGCAGTGGGACATCGGCACTTCACAGGCCGGGAGGCTCATAAAGGAAGAGGAAGTGACACCAACAACCGCGTCATTTCCAAGGCCAGATCCGAGAAACAGCAACGATACGGTCGACATTGAACAGAGCAAACTTACAGCTACGATCAAGGGCAAATCAGGCATTCTGCGTCGTGCTTTTCAGAGAAGATACCCCCTCAAGAAGGCTGTCTGTGAAGGACGACCGCTAGAGAGCAAACGCCGCAGCTGGCTTGCAAATATCTTTGGTCTGGACACCGTCCTATCAATGCACGACTCTGTCGATGTCACGCCAGTGCCTCTGCCCGATGGCTGCATGACACCGCATGCAATATTTGCGCGAAAATTCTCCCTGGTCGCCGACGGTCTGCCGCTGCCATCGTCTTTGTCACGTGATCTTATGCCCACAGCAGACATCAAGGCCAGGAAGTTGCTCGTGGAAGCTGCGTCGGAAGGTCTAATGAGCCCGTCTTAGGAGTTTCGTGGTCCATTTACACCTCAGCTTGGCTTCGATGGTGGTCTGGATTATCGTTGGATCTTGTTGGAACCCTCACCTGCAAAGACCCGCGCAAACGGTCGGACGGTGTCCCAGAAAGCTGCAAGTCCTCTTCGTCAGGTCGAGGTCGGATCCCCTCATGCAGTGAGAACACCGAGGCGTCAAAGAGGCCAAGACTGGTTCGGGCTGGATACCCCCCTCTCCGGGCACAACTCACCAAATGCAAGTCCCTACGCCTTTGAGGCCGGTTGCGACAGACTTCCCAGCATTGCCCACGGTGAATCTGCAAAACGCGACGGAAAAACTAGTCTCCAGTCGCGCAATAACTGGTTTGGACTTGACGGCGCCATGGATGATGGTGACTTCAAGTCATCACAGCCAGATCGCGTGGGCTACCATAGCATAGTGCGCAGCCAATGCGGTGTTGCCACTAAAAACGACGGATTACAAGCGCCAACAAATTTTCTTCCGGGTTTCCGGGCCATCTGCTCTTCCGAATGTTGCTCGGAGAAGTCGCAGTATTCTTTCACCTACTCAAACACTGGTGAACAGCGTGGTGCTCCTGGAGGTCGATGGCTGGTAGCAGAGCATCCAGGGATACACCCTGCCAGCATAGTCAAACTCCAGGCCCACAACCTCCGGCGTGCTCCATCGCTCAACCAACTTCGCGGCCCAATTCAATCGACAAAACCCGCTGACTCGGGTATCCTCCCCTCCCGTAACGCCTCGGGTGATGAGAGAGCACGAAGAACCGCTGCTGCTGAAGTCATGCTTGGAAAGGCTCGTGAGCTGACCATCACGAAGCGGCAGCCCGTGCTTCGTAACGTTGGACCATCGTCCCGTTCAGGCAGGATGACTCCGAGCGATCAGTCGGAGAAGACCTCTCAATCTCGTGCTTCTTCTCGCCCTAAGTCACCTTCTAGGCAAAGAGTCGAAAAGTCAGGTAAGTTCTGGCCACACTTGGCAGACGGTCAGCTTTCACATGCTGACCCGTCCCGTTAGACCAAGCACGACGCCAACCATCGTTATCAGCATTCTATGCGTATGTTTCAAGCGACAGTCCCCTATTAGAGCCTGTTCTCGATGGCAAGGAGTTGAGAGTGGGCGTGCCGTGTTCACAGGCGTCACATAGCGATATTTGTGACATTGGGGCGAGCGGCGGTCAAGACCAGTACCGATCGGAGGTCGACTTCGAGGATGCCGTGGAATCGCATGTACCGGAGCAAATGCCTCAAAGAATTTTGGTATCCGATTCAGGTCAACGTAGGTCCCAAGGAATGTAAATTATGCTGTAGCTAAATAAAGTCAGATGAACACGCGATTCAGATGAAATACGGACCGAGACGTGGTGATGAACGACCGACATGGGATGATAGCATTTCGGTGCAACGAGAAGATGACGAAATTTATGGCGGTACGTCGGAGAAAGCACAGCTGTAGCTGGTTGACGGCTGCTCCTTCCTTCTCCTGCTGCAGCCCTCAGTCCTTGGCAAGTAGACTCCCGCTCATTCACCTAAGGCATTTGTATCCTCGAAGAGGCTCTGAGCCCCGCAAGAGTCTTGGTGAGGGAATGGTCTTCACAACAAGGTACGTAAACAAGACAAACTCGCCTGCTCAAAGGGAAATACTGTCAAAGAGGAGCAAACCCCAAACCCTCAAAAAAGAAAGAGAGAAAAAAACACTAGAGTGGAAACTCTATCAGAACACCACCCCCAGCACATATCTCAGCACTTGCTGAAAAAAGATTTTTCTTCTTTCTAGACCCATCTTCTTGTCTGGGCCGAGTGGAAACTTGGATTGCAGAGCTTCCAACAAATCAATTCGAGGATCCCGAGCTCGTTGGGTCTTTCCCTTTCTATTTCACCCAAAGGCCATTTTCACCCCCGCGAGAGCTCAGTCAACGTCAAGAATCAGATTCTCGTCAAGATTCCTTTCGATCGAGGATTGCGAACCAAGTTGGGCCTACAGAAACGCGTGCACCTCGGCCTATGGCTTCTTCTGCCGACAGGCCACCCTACGCGCCTTCGACAACACCCGCGACATCATCTACCGATCTCCCCATCATGACTCAGGATCAAAACACCCAGGAGAAGAAGGGTCGCATGATGGTTCCCTCGGCCATTCAGGGTTCATTTATCCCATTGTCGCCAAAGAAACGCCGGTCACCGTCGCCTCTGAGACCCTACGGTCATAAGTCAAACAAATCCGTCCAGATCAATCTCAACTTGACGGAGAACCAAGTCGATAGACTGACAGACGTGTAAGCATACATCGAGAGTAGCACTTGTTACGCAGCTAATCTTTTTGGGCAGCTTTGCCGGCAACAGTGAGTCGCCCTCTCGTCGTGGTCGCACTGGGACATCTACAGCCACATCACCCGTTCGAGGCCATCACCTCGTCGGCGCGCAGGTTGCGTCTAGAACTCGCCCAGCTACCGACCACGAGGCGCCTCATGCATATGCTGCAGACGGTCGGTTCAATCAGACAGCACAGAAAGGTCATGAAAGCGATTCGACGACTTTCTCGGAATTGATGCCCCGATCGCCCCACAAGACTCACAAGGCGAAGGGCTCTATGTCGTCCAACATTGCAGAACGTCGCAAACAGAATACGCCGACACCAATCAACGTTGAGGATCGAAGACAATACGGGACTCTCGTTGAGAAGGCTGCGGTGAAGTCCGCTGCTGCACCTCCCAAGACCCCTGATAATCCTGGTCTGGCGAGCCCCGACGACGCAGACTCCTCCTCCATCTACTCTCAGAATGAGGACCAGCCCAGCCCTCTACGCATCCAGAAGGCAGACATGTCGCGACACATTGAAAATGTTTTGCAGTCATACAATGGATGGAAGGATTCGAACGCTCCGACCCTCGCTCCGACCCTCGCTCCCGACATGATCAGCCATGGGGAGAGCATCCAGCGGCATGGTCAGACCAAGGGTCCTAAGGGCAGACTTGAGGCCCTTAGACAGCCAGTCATGGATGCTAGTCAGTTGTATTCCCCCCTGAGACCCTACTTTGCCTACAAAGACCTGCCCATTCAGAAAATTGCTGGTAAGACCCTCATTGGAGAGCAAGGATGGCTTGAGAGACCGATCAAAACCACCGAACATAAAAGTCCGGACCGCAAACACAAGGAATCGTCGCCTAAGAAACCTGGTCTACTTGACAGCCTCAAGAAGATGGCCAAGGAGATGGTATGTCCATATCGCGCCTGCATATCAATATACCTCAGCTAATGCTTGGCAGACTGAAAGCAAGCCAAACCGCAAAATGCGAGATGTTGTGAGAGAAGGACGCGTACAGCGAATCACTATCTCTTTAGATCCTCGCGAGCAAAGTCTGCTTTACTGTGAGCTGGAGTTTCATATCAGCAATGCCCTACACACCTACATCACAAACGAGCTCAACCACGGCCGCCTGAACCCTGACAAGCTCAAGAAGATCGCCGACGGATGGAATCAGAAGGGCCGTCCCAGAGTTGTCGGCTTCCGCTACGATCTGGAGACGCAGCTCGATCTTGTTCACTTGCACATTGATGAGTTCCGCTTTTTTGGTCGCCGTCAAGGCAATCCCTTAGAGATTGCAGGTCTGCTTCACGCGATGAAGGTCAACGCCCGAGCCTTGCGTATCCGTACTTTTTGTCAGCCAGACTCCGTCATTGCCAAGCAGCTCGTCGATTCTCAGTCTCTCTGCAACACCATCGGATGCTCTGAGGCTCAACAAATCGCTATTGCTGAGATAGCACAGTTCTTCAAGGTCATTGTGGAACGAGAGCAAGCGTACCGAGAAAAGCTGGCCCGCGACAACGTTCCCAAGACATTAATCCACGGCCAGGGAGACAGACGATGGGAACCCTCGAAGGATCTGGCTGAGGGAACGGAACCCTACGGAGGACTTCATCTCAGACCCGATGGCTATGATGTTGACGCTGGGACGCTGCGATACGATGACTAAAGATTTATTGCTTGCATCGCACCGTACCGAAGGGCGTTGCCGACATTGGACAAAATGGAGATCCAGAGATGAGTTGTGCGAGTATATCCAGGTAACATGGCGAGGTGACGCAGCGGCCGTTCGCTGGGTCGTGCCCCGTGCTTACATGGTGAGGAGATGTAACGGTTTTCAAGACGGCCGTCTTCTTGGAAGGATTGTCGCGTCGCAGGTCATTATGGAAAGGCGATATACCGGAGACGATACAGCCACGAAGTGTCGAGACAGTGTCAGGTGAAGCCTAATGTACGACTAGTTCCACAGAGATTGAATTCATGGGCGTAGAGCGAGGTTTCCATCCGCCTGTCCTAAGAATCAATGTCAAATGCAGATATGATAACAAAGGACAATGCGGGATATCTGCCAAATGCCGTGACTTTGCCTCCGTGATTGAACCAAAAGAAGAGTCCTGCAGACCAGTTGCCTCCACCTGTCATCGTTAATCATCACAACGTAAAATGTCCGAACGTCCGAACGTGTTTAAAAGATCTTTTCAGTTCCTGTACTGATAGCGCTCTTCACTCCTCAGTCTCTGCGAGCGCCGGCGGTCAGAAGGATACCCATCGTTCCAGTCATCATGACGCTGGCCACGAGTACGCCCTCGGCCATGATCGCGCTCATGTTCTTTGCCGGTGTCGTAGTGGGGAAGATCGCGCTCTCTTCCCCATCTTTTCTCCCAAAGTTGCTGTTGTTCCCAATCACGTTCCCGAGCGGCTTCGAAGCGCTTCTCGAGGGCGTTGGCACCCAACCCGCCGACGAGGGCGCCGACGACGGTTGATATCACGCGCGCCTTCTCGGTGTCATGATGTGGTCGTGGATGGTAAGTTCCACTCTCCATCTCTTTACGATTACGAGTGCGTACAGCAGCGTCCGAGACTTCGCGGGCGGCAAGGCCGCCGATGACGGCACCAAGGAGTCCAACCCCGATCCCAGAAGAAGACTGGGTGAAGGTACGATCGATGGCGTGGCGTGCCTTGCCAATAGGGCTCCTGGAACGCGAGCAGGAGCGAGATCGCGAACGAGATCGCGCTCGGCGTACGGCAAATGCTTGTGGGGGAACGGAGCGAGGGCGGTAGGGTATCGGCAACGGTACTTGTAGCGCATTCATGTCGCGAGGGTGGGGGGAAGAGTTGGGCTCGTAGTATGAGCGGTTTGCCCCTTCGACTGGGATAGCACCCGAGACGTAAGGACCAGTGACTGGAACTGGACCTCGAGAATAGACCAAAGGACCGCCACCGCCGCTGGAGTAATATTCGGGTGAGTGATCTCTTGAGACTGGGGGCGGGTCGCCCCGTCGGTGGCTGGGACTACGAACGTAGCCCTCCCGGACTTCTTGGTCATAATACTTCGACATGGTATCGCGAAATGTCGTTGTACCAACGGAAAGGGTGTTTGGCAGAGGGAATTGAGCGAACCAGACGGATCCTGAGGGCCAGACGGAGGCAGTGGGATGCGTGGTCACTCCTGATGGCGTGAAAGTGAATGGAGGACAATAGGTGATGGGCGTTCTCTTATGCGCTGGTTGGAGGTTCCAGCTTTCTTTGTCAACCTAGCAGTGAAAGAATGACTGGAAGTTCCGGGGGCAAGCCAGGCTGAGGCTGTCTTCTGAGGCTCTCTCGACACCGAGAGAGAGGAGTACTGAAAAGTCTGCAAGCTAAGGTATGCCTTAGCCTCGTTTTCAATACCGTACTTCGGCCAACTGGGGGACCTCGCGGTCAGGTTCAGGTTGGGGGCAAGTGAGACTGCAGGTGCTTTCAGGTAGAGTCAAAGAGGCATCGTGGTTTAAGGATGGTGAGGCCGCAGATGCAATGTGAGATCACCAGGGGTGGCACAACATTCGATTGTCATCCGGCCTTGAGCCCCCTTTCGTTGTGAAATCGATGGATTGTGGCTGTCTTTCTCATAAAAGTAACCAAGTAGCTTTGTATGTGAGCACGGCCTTTGGATTGTCGGATATTGATGTTGTTTAATCAGAGAAACGAGCGGGGTAACAATGTGTCTCTGACTGACATTCTTGAGGACTGTCGGTTTGTCAGTCCGGGTGTTCCTCCAATCAGGACTGCGAGAGGCAGATGATGTCACTCATGATGTATGGAGGACGTGGGCAAGGGCATGACATTCGAAGGCCGTGACGGAGAGAAGGGAATAGAGCCAGGCAAAAGCAGGAACAAGATGACAAACGGTACTGGCTTATACATACTCATGCCTAGCTTTTCCCAGTAAGTACGTAGATGGAACAGATGCCTCGGAAGTGCAGGGTTGCGGAACTCTGTCGACTCCCTGATTGAGCCTCACCGATTGACTACACCGAAGCATCAAGAATTTCCTTCCTCGACTCCTCTCCCTCAGCACTAGTGTCGAGAAGTATCTGGAGTCGAGAAGTAAAAGTTCGTCAAAAGAGACGAGACCGCAAGTCTGGGCGGAGCAGGGATCAAGCGTGACGTGGCAGGTGAACACGCTCCACCGTGCCTGTGCCTAGGTACCTAGGCACCTTACCTAGGTAAGGTAACTTATTTCTCAGGGAAGGGGACATGACCCTGCAAATCGCCCTCTTATTGGCTCCACTGTCCTCGCCGCTAATACTATCAACCTAACGCCCCACCAATCTTTCCGTTACCTACCTACCTAATGAAGCACCAATCGGTCGGGTGATGTATCCAAGGCACCTAGGTAGGTAGGTAGAGGTCAGCAGGCTCTCTACTATGCGCATCCATCAGGACGCGACGGTCATACTTGGTAAACCAATATTGAAGCCTGCACATGAGCGGCTTACAAGCAACTCGTGTTTCTATCCGGCGACTGTATCTACCTTAGGTAGCTGGCACCTTGGATTCACGTGCGCAACGACCGGCCCCATCGCAGGAACACGACGCCAAAATTCGGGATCCAATTGTCAGGTTTGCCATGCCCCTCTGACGGGTGGGTTTGCAACGCCGGCGCAGTTGAATATCAGCTGCATGTCCCTTATATGGCATACCAGTATCTCACCACGATCCTCAATGGGTGCGTTTGCCATATCTTCGGAGCCTTCCGTACGACGGGACGGGGACTTGAGCTGTTTTACTGGCTAGTGCCGAACTTCATCGCTTCTGTCACAATGATGGGCTTCTTTCTAGGACCATGTTCTCCGAGAGAGGGAGAGAGGGAGAGAGGGAGAGAGGGAGAGAGGGAGAGAGGGAGAGAGGGAGAGAGGGAGAGAGAGAGAGGAAGAACAGTAGAGGCCTGGGAAACGATGCAATGATATTTTTCTAACGGACAACGCAGAAAATGGGCCGATTGTAAATCTTTGTCTCTGCAACAATAATACTAGACCCTGCCTCCTACACGTCCTTTATTGACTGTAAGAGCTCATCTGCCAAGCGTCGAAGATAGAAGTCTCGGGCATCTGGGGGGAGTTTGCTGAAACCACTTCTTAGGCGTGCAATATCCTGGCGTCCTTTCTCGTAGGCGGCTAGATCACGGTTGCCGTAGACATCCCTTCCTACCGAGTATCCTTTTTGTAGGTTTCGGAAGAATACGTTGACAGCGACGCTCAACTGCGAAGTGGGCGTGGCAGTATGGAGCCAGAGAGGTGGAAGGAAGAGGATGTCTCCCGGCGTCAGAAGAGCTTCGTGTGGGTGAACACCGCGGAGTGAGTCGGACTCAAGCGATGAGAAAACGTCAACGCTGGAGCTGGATGCACCAGGAGCAAAAGAAAACTGGGTGACGTCCGAAGGTGGGAACAAAATGAGACGTTTTGAACCCACGACTTGAACATAGACATTTGCCATGACCTATCGGGAAAAGTGTGAGAATGGCCCGCCATCTTGCTGTTGATCCGAGGCAATGGAGGGGAAGAAGACGTACATCGTAGTGCAGCCACATATTCACGGGACCGGAGATGCGCAGAACGGAGCTAAAAGTATTGTCGCTGACAAAAGCAAGCTGAGAGGGTAATGTGAAGTCTTTCGCCAAGGAAGGATAGTCCTCAGACAGTTGGGTGGGACGGTTCGACGGTTCTTCGTTGGAAAGTGCCCTCATGTAGAGCCGTTTCCCGTTTCGTGCCTCCTCGATGAAGTCGGCAAACTTCTTGGTCACGTAACGGAAGTTCTTGGCGTTGAAATCCATCTTCTCGGTTGCAGACTCGTGGATTGATACCTGGAGCAAGCTATCAGCACGGTACACGACTATGCAACGCAAAGTGTGTGATAGGGAAATGGTATACAAACCTCACGGTGTGGCCCAACACTGTCGACAAGATATTCGGGAGACCACGTGGACTTGCAACAGCCGATATCTGAGCCCACAATGACAACGGGGTTTCCCTCGTCCAAGACTGACTGGAATTGCTCCTTGGATTCAATTTTGACGCGAGGGATGGGCTGGAGAGTGGCAGGTGCAGAAAGCTCGGTATTCTGTTTCGCGTCCGTCCTCGTGATTTCGACCGTCTCCAAGTACTTTACCGGCGGTAATGCATGGGGATAAAGTGGTGACTTGTTGTGCTCCCATAGTCGGTCCGCTTCAAAAGTGAGGCTGTAACTTCCTGGTGTCCAGCACGTTCCCATTGAGAAACACGTTGCACCCCCTCCAACGATGGCGATGTTCCCATCACCATAAGAAACAACGGAAGATCCCACGAGGAAAGGACGCAAAATGCCAGCACTGCTGATTCCATCAACCTTGGCGACAATTTCCACGTCACGATGTGCTACCTTCAGAACGAGAATATCGTCCGCCGCAGGCAACTGAACGTCTTTCACTACGCCTCCAAATATGAGAACGTACCCCTTGACTAACGTAGCTGTGGAGCCGAATCTGGACAAAAGGTTTGCCGTGCGTTGTTTGATACGCGCGCCGATATTTTCAAAGATAATCAAGGGCTGAATCCATACATCAGTCAGCTGTGCTAGACAACGAAACACGTGTATATCTTACCTCGGGGCCAGATGTATCCAATGACCATATGTATGTGTCCTGGTTGACAAGACCATCTGCGAGCAAGCCTCCGGCCAGAATGCCCTCGTACTTTCCAAATCCACTGCTGCCGATACAGGTGAGGATGGCACCACAGAGTGCTGGTGGAGCAGACTGGGTGCTGCATGGTGTCCAGCCCCTGGAAGGGTCGAAGAGTAGACAGCTCGCAGATGTCTGTGGATGATTTGATCGTCCTCCAACAAGCAGGGCGAGAAACGAAGTTCCAAGTCGCGTCACAGAGTGCCTAAACAGAGACAATGGGAGGTCTTGCACGCGTTCCCAAGTATTGAAGACCTTCCTGCGGAGCCAACAATCCTGAAACGCTGTAGATGGAGATGTCCGTCCTCCAACGAGGAGAACACCAACGTTGCCTAGGTCTGTCAGGGTATGGCAGACTCTGCCTGACGGGCCATTGCGGGGGGCGCTAGAAGGTGACCGATGGCTGGAGATTTGATACGAGTCCTCAGAGTTGAGTCTACCGTTTGGCCCTTGTCCGAGAACGTGTGACACGATAGTCTGCCCATCTGGCTTGTCCACAAGCATAGCAGCGCCAAAGCGTCGACGACCTCGGCTCGAATCGTACGCAGACAAGGACATGGGAGTCTGATATGATTTAATGCCTGAGTCTTCGGATTTCAGAGAGAGATGGGCGTGTTCCTGACGTCCCTGGGTGGATCCAAGGATGACAACGTAGTGACTGGCAAAGAGAGCAAACTCCTCCCACTCATCAAAAGGTTCGACGGCGTCGAGCGCTTTCCTCTCCATCGACGTCATGAACAATTCATCAGCCCAAGCCTCCCAGAGGGTCCAACTTTCGACTTTAGGCCAGCCCAGCGTCGCAAATCGGTCCTCCTGGCTTGAAACAGTTGGGTAGCGATGGACGGATTTGATTGGGGTATTCAGCTTGTTGAAATGCTTGAGCATTGTGTGGGCAAACGGATGGTCGGGTCCGTCCGGCAGAATCTGCTCCAGCAAACAAAACTCAGCTGCAATAAATGAGTGAAATGGTCCAAAGAGAGGAACAGAGCGATGTACAAACCATTCTCAATGGTACCCGCCCACTTGATTACTCCATCAGCGCCCTCCGTGTCCATGTAGGTGATTGAGACTTCGGCCACGAAGAGAAATTCAGTCTTGGACAAGTCGAAGAGGTTGGACAGGCTATTCCCGAGAGTGGAGAGCCTTCGAAGATCGCAGCCAACTTGGCAGTATTTCTGACTCTGAAGAACGACTGGAGACTTGTCGCTGACCTCCCAGGTTCCCAGAATTTCCCGAAGCTCAGGGGTTTCGACAACTATACGACGTTTCTTCTCGATGAGGTCTGGATAATCAACGTCGACGAAAGTCACGTTCTGGCACGCTTCCGGGTAGCGCACCTCGCACTGCCACGGCAATACATCGCTGTATGTAGAAGTCAGCGAGCAGCGGTGATAGGGGTGCAGCCAAGTCTAGCAGGCCCGCCTGGTCGGACACAACGGTGGAGGAACGGTACAAACACACCTTCCGCAGCCAAGATTGACGACGACCTTTTTCAAGCTCGAGGGCTTTTCGAGAAAGCGCCGAACCAACGTATCAATAACCTTGAGCCGAAGATGATACCCTCTGTTGATAAGAGGAGCCCTTCGCTGGAACTTCTTAACGAAGAAACGGAAGTAATGGGGCTCATCGGGATAGTAAATGCGCTCCTTAGAAGGGTAGTCAGTCCAGCACCGAGCGAGAGAAAAGCGAGGACGAGGGTCATGAAACCTACAACGCTCCTTTTGGAGGTGATGGAGCTGCTGTTTGTCTGTCCCAAGCACGCGTGTCAGCCACGCGATTGTAGAGCACGGGTCAGATGGCCTTCGAGTAGAGCCAGCCAGTCGGCCGAAGTCACAGATACTCACTGCCATGATGAGGTCGTCCAGGGCCTGTGTTCGTCGAACATTTTGAACTGCAGTTGCCATACTGGGCAGCCAACGAGGAAGCCGAAATGTGATGATGAATGGTGTTGATGTTGATGTCTAGCCGCTTGCCATCACCGCAGCGGTGTCTGCTCACATCAGACAATTTTTTCTTTTTCTTTCTCTCCCCTCCCTCAAATCAAAATAGGTAGTTAATTTTCAGTTACGAAGGCGCCGCTGGGTTCCCACTCTTTTCGGCAGAAGCCCGCAACACCAGCAACTGCATACCACAAAGGTAGAGGGAACACGACGTTTATTTTATTCAACATGACACTTGACGTAAAGCTACTCATTGAGATGGAAATAACCCAAGTTGAATGAATATCAATCGCGAGGTTGTGTGGGTTGCTGAATCTCTTATCCGGGCTGTCGCCTCAGATACCAGCGCAGACGACATAAGGTACCTAGGTAAGGTACCTAAGGTCCCTGGAGTACCTTAGGGTACCTAGGTAGAAACGTCCCAGGTCCGACAGGATCTCTAGGTAGCTCACCTGGGGGTTCCCGAGCCAGACACAGCCACACGTCACGAACAGCTGGGCCTAAGGCACAAAGGCCGGGCCTGATAAGTAGGTACCTACCTACCTATCGACCTACCTAGGTAGGTACCCAGGTAGGTAAGGTACCTAGATAAGGTACCTATAGGTCCAGTAATATAAGGTATATCCGTAGGTGCCTGCTTGCCGGGCTTGGTCAGGGCGCTGGGACCAGCCGACCGACGGATTACATAGCTTCCCCGCTGCCCCCACTGGATTGGCCTTGGGGGCTGTCCAGATCCACACCACTCCTCCCACAAGCACAAGCACAAGCTACCTACCTACCTACCTTACCTGACCTTCCCTGACCTTCCGCCAAACTACGTTATCCTTAGCTGCCCACGAGATATCTACGTTTACGTCAACCGTCAACTCGCAAAGCCTCAGCCGTTAAGCACCTTACCTACCTACCTTAATTCCTTCCACACCTTGCCTCACATCTTCTCCACTGCGGAAGCTCTCTGCCTCGCGCCCTTGGGCTTCACAGCCGCGACTGACCCATCGGCTCATCACGCGCAACCTGTAGGAGTCTCGACGGTTTGACGTCGCTCGTCTTGACATCTGCTACGACTACGGCCGACGGGGACAACCTTCTCGACAACCAACCCGACGACACCGCCTCAGTCTTCACTGTAGACATCCCATTACAACTTTTCGGCTTGGTCCGAACCATCACACCCCATCTTGCCTGTCCGGTAGTCGACTTGCCATACCCACCGAACGAACACGAGCGAACACCTTGGTCGACTGCGGTCTGGTCCGGACGAGACATTCTTGTGCCTTCCATATTCCTCAGACCTCACCCAACTGAGACACGAGATCGCCAGAGCCTCGACTGCTGCTCTCAGCGCCAATCCGACTTGCGCAACACTCTCCAGATTGCCCACAACTCTGCTGTGTGTCTGACCATCCTTCAACGCCGGCTCTGTTCCGGCGAACTTGAACCTCTGCTGTTCGACGCACCTACCTGCTTCCACACTGCGCAAGATGGCCAATACTTCTCTCAATTTCATTACTTTTAACCAAGACCACAGCTGTCTTGCCGTCGGTATGACCCCGGCAAAACCCAACCCACCTCATTCAGATTCAACTTCCGTTCCGCGACTGACTGCTCGCTTTCCACAGGCACATCCAAAGGCTTCCGAATCTACCACACAGACCCCTTTTCGAAGATCTTCAGCAGCGATGACGGTAACATCGCCATTATCGAGATGCTTTTCTCGACCTCTTTGGTTGCGTTGATCCTCTCACCGCGACATTTAATCATACAAAATACGAAGGTAAGCTTTGCACGCCCTCACGTTGAGACTGCGTATATCCTTGTTCTGTGCCAACACTGATTATGAGCAGAGGTCATCTGTCATCTGCGAACTCACCTTCCCCTCAGCCGTTCTCGCTGTGCGTTTGAATCGAAAACGCCTCGCCGTCGTGCTCGAGTCCGAAATCTACCTCTACGACATCTCGAACATGAGCCTCCTCTACACAATCCCCACCTCGCCGAACCCAGGTGCCATATGCGCTTTGTCACCGTCTTCAGAGAACTGCTACATCGCATACCCTTTGCCAAAGCCTCGAGAGGATACTGGGGATAAGAGGCCAGCTCATGCGCCACCGCTGTCGACGTACGTGGCTCCGACATCAGGAGAGGTTCTAGTGTTCGATACCATCACACTCAAGGCAGTCAACGTCATTGAGGCCCACCGCTCGCCACTCTGCAGCATCTCTCTCAACAGCGAAGGCACGCTCCTCGCCACTGCCAGCGAGACCGGTACCATCATTCGCGTATTTTCCGTCCCAGGAGGGCAAAAGCTTTACCAATTCCGCCGCGGAACTTACCCTTCCACTATCTACAGCATGTCATTCAACCTCAGCTCCACGCTGCTCTGCGTCTCTTCAACCTCCGACACTGTCCATATTTTCCGTCTAGGCGCTCCGCCTCCGGGCAATAACTCGGCTTCTGCTGCTGCGGAATCTCCAGCTTCTCCAGGGAGGCAGGATCGTTGGTCCCGATCCCGCAGTTACGATAGCGCCAATGAATCGCCAGTTGGCAGTGCTGCAGGTTCCCCGAGAAGCGATTTGGCGGAGCCGACGGGGCCAAGCAATGGCAGCAGCAACAACCAGCAGATCAACAGGCGGCAAAGCGGCTCGTTCAGCAGCATGCTCCGGCGCTCATCGCAGATAATGGGTCGCAGTGTCGCCGGTGTCGTTGGCTCGTATCTGCCCCAGACAGTGACGGAAATGTGGGAGCCTCTGCGAGACTTTGCATACATCAAGATACCAAAATCCTCGAATTCTCCAACGTCGTCGACCCGAGGCGGCACCCTGGCGGGCGGTTCGCAATTGCCCAATGGCCCTCTGCGTAGTGTGGTGGCTATGAGTAGTAGTAGCCCCCAGGTAATGGTGGTGACCAGTGACGGCGGCTTTTACGTCTACAATATTGACATGGAGCATGGTGGAGAGGGCTATCTTGTGAAGCAATTCTCGTAAGTCAGCATCCCTCTATGCGTCTCATTAGCTAACACTTCGAGAAAGGGTACTTGACGTGGATGACAAATTGGACGCGTCATCTTATGGAACTTAATGTCTTATTCGCCTGTCCGTTTTTGGCCGGGAGGTTGTTCTGACGATGTTCGGGTTTGCATTTCTTTGAAGGAGACATTGCATCCGCAGGCGTTTGGCTACATACCTTGTTCATGAGGGTGGACTGGGGGGTTACGGCACCTTGAATTCTTAAGCTAATACGAAGCATCTAAGGCCCCGCCGTCGTGAGCCGTTAATTCGATGTAATCAAACGGGATGAACGGACTAGACTACGAGGAAGACTGCCCAGGTGAAAAGGGAACCCATGGCACAGGACGCGCTTTCCAGCTGACACGACAGGTTAAAACCAGCCGCATCTCTCCGAGCATCATGGCACGCAATGGCGCAGTGTATCAGCCCTTGTATATATTATGACAGAAGCCTTTGCTAGCTCACTATTGGCTTGCCAGCCTTCGCCAGGTAATTTCTTGGTATCGTCACTCATTGCCGTCGGCCATGACTTGACCGTGTGTAATACTTCTGTTCAACGACTGTGCAGCAAAATGGAAGCCGATGAACCCCTTGAGACCGCAACCAACCCGTACGCCTTTCTGTGTTAACAGATGATCCAACATTCAACCAGGTAAACCAACAGAAGAAAGATTGAGGAGAAGAATGAGAACGTCGCCCCGTTCGGAAGATCCGCGATACAATCTCTCAGCAAGAGATATCTCTCCAATGAACCGCAATGGCAAGACGGGCGCACTTTCATTCCCTGTCCTGCGGTGCTCATCAATCATGACCCTCGGCAAAATCCTATACCTCCCTTGGCTGGGGAGGACTGGGGAGGGGGACCAAAACACGCGCTGCGATCCACGTGTACTTCGGATTATCGAGCGTATGGTCTGTTCATCAAAGCGATCTCCCTGGCGATTTCTCCCCATTCTAGTTCTCGCTTGATGCCGGAAGAGCCATGCTTCTTAACCTGGTTCAACTCCTCCCACTTGAGAAGTTCGTAGGCGAAGCGCAAATGGGGCTGAATGATGACATTAAGTCGACGAGCGCGGACGAAACAGTACGCTCGAGGAAACGAAAGGTCCAAGGCCCGCATCACCTCGGCGATGCAAATGGTGGCACTACGTGACACGCCAACACGACAATGCACCAACGTGGCCGTTCCATTACGCCGGCCACGGTCCGTGAGGAAGTTAGCATTTTCCATTGAGCCAAAGAGGAACAAGAACTCACCAATAAACTCAAGGCATCGCTCGAACTCGTCCCGCAAGGGATCAATACCATTGTCCTGGACACCTTGGACAACACAAACGTTTTCCGCACCCCACAACTCCAACTGACCCTCTTTCCACATCGACGTCTCGCCCACGCTAAGAATCTGGCTGATTCCAAGGGCCCTGAGCAAGTCAGGATTGTTTGCGTGTCCCAGGTTGCCGAGGTACATGTAATCCAAGACCCGGCTGGGTAGAGAGCCGTCCAGGCCAGGTAGCCACGCAGGTTCCTTGATCAAAGCCGTGACTTCGCGTAGGCACTTGCCGGCATGAAGAGGTGATTCGTGAAGGAGGCGAGCCTCGATGCAGGTAAGAAGGGCCACATCCGTAGGGTACGCAAAGAAGTTGCGTTGCTTCAAGGTGTGCAAATGCAGCCAAGCATCGGCGATTCCACGTCCTGTGCTGTAGCTGAAGTAGGCTATTCCGAGCATCGTAGACTCGGTATAACCGTCAGCACAGTGGACAAGTATTTTTCTTGGGCGGATGTTGACCGGTTCCTGCTCAGGCTGTTCGTCCATGTCCAAGTCACCGTCAAAGTCGAAGCTCGATTTCTCGCAGGCTGGCAAAGTTCCATGTGCCAAGTGGTAGATCCATTTACATGTTTCCAGGATGCCGTCAGCCTCTGCTTGTGACCAGGTTGGCGGCAAGATACTGCCAGAGGACGGGAAATCAATATATGGCCGCTGGGCGGGCTCAATCTTGGACTCTGCCAGTGTACGAAGTGTCGAGGGGTTGAGTCGGCCAACATCGCTACATTCGATCAATATGTCGTAGTAGTCCTCCTCTTGCGTAGTCGGATCTGGCGTTGGCCCGAGCCAGACGTTATGAGATATTTCTGAGGCTTTCGTCATGTGGTACATCTCTTTCCGCTCCTGGTGAAAGAAGTCAAGCACGTTGCCTGTCAGCTGGCCTTCGCCGTCAATAGCAACGATTTCCTGGTGGTTCTTCTCAAACTCGTCGAATGGCGAAATGCAGAGAAACGTATTGTATTCTGGAATGGAGTGGCCTTGACTCTCGTGTCGGTGTCGCCATCGTGACTGCGCTGTGGCTATGTCAATGGCGAGTTTCCGAACCTTGGCTTCGTCATCTCCGTATACAATGATATCAGAAATCATGGCTGCTTTGGCGGCCTGAATTTGAAAGTTCCTCACGCAGAAGCCGTCCCGCGGATCGACGTCAATGAACTCGGCAGAGGCAGACAGATGCATGAACTCTTGAGGGGCGATGGCGCCCTTGAGGCGAGCGACAGCGACGTCCCCATCAGCTTTAACGAGGGTGACGCCGCGAACACATGTGGGTGTTTTCCTCAGAGAGCGATGGCGGGCGATGAAGAAAGCTTGCTGGATATGGTTGTGGGGGTGGAGCCCGTGGAACCACGGGAAGACTTGGTTCGGATCCGGCAAAGGCTGGCGAGAGGTGTAGTCCACTGCAGCGGCGACGTCGGCGGGGCTGATGTTGTAGACTGCCACCGAACCGAGCTCATGTCGATCGAACTTGCCGGGTGGAAAGAGCAGCGACGATTGCTGGATCTGTTCATCGTCTCGGGGAGGAGAGGGCGGAGGTGTATTGGGCTCCTCCGCCGGAACCGGGCCAGGCGGACAAACGGGAAGGTGTTTGTTTGGCACGGGGGCTTGCTGAGCGGCGCTGATGGACTCTAGCGATATGGACGAAACGGAGCCCACCGCGGATGAGGTGCGATGAGGGGGAATAGGCCTGGGGAGCGCGATTGTGGCCATTTTGAAACAGGACAGCCTCTATTGCGACTATTGGAGATCGCAATTGACGTGAGGTGTGTTGAACAGTCAACTCAGCGTCGAGAGCACTGCTTGTCAGCAATGACAGGAGGTCGAGGTCGGTGTCGGTGTCGTTATCGGCGGTCGGGGCGAAAGCAGGGAGCTGGGAGCTGGCGGTGCTACCGAGCCCACTGTCAATTCGCTGGGATACTAGAAAACGACTTGTCTCGCCTTGTGTTTTCTACCTTGGACAGCACTGCCCAGAGACTGCGAGACGTGTCAGATACTATAGGTTATATTGCAATTCAAGTCGACGGAAGGACAAGAACAGCGGCAGGAGTTGGTGAATGGAAGAAAGAAGGGGCTCCGGGTAGGTAGTTGGTAGGTAGGCAATGAATGGGGACGCACCCAGTTGGACTTGATTAGCGTGTTGGCTGAGGGCGGCGGTCGATCCTTATCGCACATGCCCAAAAGCAGTAGCAGCAGTGGCAGCAACAGCGACGCCGGGCTTGAGTCGTGATAAGCAGCGGGGTTCAATTCAATGGAATGGTAATGGGCTGTATGAGATACTCGGTGACTGAGCTATCCTGCAGTAAGGGTGATGTCGCCAATGGTGGACGTGCCGGGAGTGGAGGTTATCGTGATTGAGACGGCAACGGTTTTGGTATGTCTGGGTAAGTAAGTAACTCAGGTAGGTGAGAGGACAACACAGACGATAACGGGGAGGAGGGGTCGTAGATGCAGAAGAACTAACGGACGTGACAGGAGAGAAGGGGTAGAACAGACATATGGTATGCTTGAATGAGTAGAAGAAGGTTCGGTCTGGGAAACGCTGAGCTACCTACCTCACCTCACCTTACCGTACCTGGGAAAGCAGAAAGAGATGGGCAGATGCAGGCGCACTGTACACAGCACCAGGGCTTAGGTATCCGTACATACATACCGGGCTAGGCACGGTACGGTACGGTTCATGGGCACGCGGAGAGCGCTGAGGTGCCGCCCATAATTTTGTCACCATGCCAGACCAGTGCCAAGACCAAGCCTGGCCTACCTCACCCTAGGTAGTTAGCTTGAGCCCACACATGAACCTCTCCCCAGGACATGGAGAAAGGAGACAGACGGGCAAGACAAACGACCGGGGCGAGAGACAGCGTGAAGAGAGGGGAAGGGAACATACCGTGATGCCACGGCACGGGATGAGGAGATATGGGGTGGGCGGAGGAGATTGAGCCTGGAGCACGGCCGCGGTTAGTAGTACTACTAGTGTACTTGAGCGTTGGGCCTTTTCGCACTACCTATGCCATACTGAAAGTAGTAACGCCACGGAACGCCGCTCCCAGCCGAAAATCATGCCATAGGTGTTAGGGAAGCATGTCGAAATAAGGTAGACTGGCTGGCATGGGCTGGCATGTTGCGCCACTGGCGAGCTGGGGCCGTCCACCTCAAGCGTAGATCCAAGAGAGGACCTAGCCCAATCGGCCAGCTGTAGCCTGTGCGAATGCTTCACAGTATCCCAGTGCTGATGGCGAGCATTGCCTAGGTAGGTAGGTAGATACCTTACCTATTGGCTTGAGGTACACTACCTACGTAAGGTATCTACCTAGATGCGCATTGTACCCAATGGACGACAACGGGAAACTCGGGCATGCTACAGGAGTAGGGCATGAAAAGCACACGATCTGATGCTTCCTTGGGCCGAGATGTTCCTGGGAATGCTTCTCTTGGAACACCTCGTGCTCCCATAAAGTCCCGTCGAGCGACCTGACATGTAGACTAAGCAACCTAAGGTACCCAAGATAATGTAGGTAGCGTACTGCGGTATAGCGCATGGCGTATGGCGATGGTGTGTGGCGTTAGCGTCTCCTGTGATCGCAGCCTGGGGTTTGGATGCGGGGCAGGGCGGCACGATTGTCGCGAGATCAGCCAACGACACCATAGGCACTGAGGTAGTCAACCAACACTTGCGATTGCGAGCACAAAGCAGGAAGAACCCTACCTGACCTTGGCTGGTACCGAACTCCAAGAAAGGTATAGATACATGCTGTGGTGAGGTACGTAGGGATGGGCGTCGAGACCAAGGTGGAGAGTTGAGTGACATGCAACCTGGCGGATGGTGGTGTCACAATTTGAATGGAGACGGGCATTGGCGCATAGTGCATCCCGTCCAGTTTGACAATACCTAGGCAATTTACTGAAGTAAGGTATTGCCTTGCGCATTGGTGCTGGCGATGGTGATGAGGACCGGTAGCAGATGGTGGATGTTTTGATGGCATGTTCTGAAGGAATGAATGCAGGAGAGAATGAGGACAGTGTACAGATGGCCTGTGCACGGTTCAAGCGGGGTTGAATGGGTCTCTTACTTAAGTCTACCTAGGTACCCCTGCCAATCCGTTGACGTTGAAACAAACCAAGTGTTGGACGTGGCTTCGTGGCGATGTGTAACTTATCCAGGTCTGCATCTGTGTACATCTCCATCTACCTTATCCGCGATAGAATCTGTGTCAGGCATGTCCATCACTCTTCACAATGCTAATAGGGACAGACAATCACAAGCATAACTTTCAACGTCCGATTCCACTGCAACTCATATCACTTGTTGATAGGTGCTACAACATTCTTAGCGACAGCCCTCTTGTACCTATTCCCGATGCTTGTATGTTTAAGCCTCGTGATTTCTGGGTTGTGGCCGTGGGCAATGCTGCTGCTTCTGTTGTTGTTGCTCTTGTCTCTGCCAGAGAAGTATGTTCAGATATGGGAAGCCTCGGAATTGCAGGTATCAGAGAGCATCGTGATTTTACCAAGTTACTGGGTCCTAGTTGCCGCCAGCAGGAGAAAGTCTCCGGCCAGGGATCCAGTTCTATGGATCTCGCTTCTTGATACCTTATTCCCCGATGACAAGGCCCCGTTCCGTTCACTTTGCTGTATTCGTACCGTTCAAGCAGCGGTCACTGCCGTCACTGGGAAGTGACACCTGCTTAATAGGGCATGCAGCCCGTGGTGATTCGTTGTTCTTAGATAAGTGCGAATCAGACCAAAGTACCCTGTGACACGCAATTTCAACAACCACCAACTCTTCCGTTATGAACTCATTGTAGACCAAAGATGCCTGTCATGCCAGGCCACCGAGCCGGAGCGAGGAGAGCACATGATCGCCTGCCCGCAGCTTAGGTGCGTAATCAATGAGGCGAGGTTTTCGGTCGCGGGTCTTCTGTTCACATCGCACATCAGTTTTCTCTCCAAGGGTTCCGTAGGTAATAAGTAACAACTAGGACCCAGGAATTTCCCCGAGTCGAAGCACAGTTACATCAATTAACTCGTCGAGGGAGCCTGGATTCAGTGCCCGGTTGTTACACTGGAGGATGGAAACTGCCGGACTACCCCAGCCCCGCTAGACCGGGACGTGGAGAGTCCCGCGTCTCCGCTACCTGGGTATCCAGCACCTAAGTACCTCATAGGTAGGTTGGGTCCCGCCGTCCCAGCTGGCGCCTCGATGCCTCTGTGCCAGGTGAAGACATGGTCGATTGGATTTGGATGCTTCCATCTAGTTTACACGTAGATGGATGGCATCTCAAATGTTAGCCCAGGGTTGCACCGGCACTAGGGATATACATTTCTACCAGCGTCTCAAATGTCAGCGCAGACATGGTTTTACTGTTACTCAAGGTATAAATCACATGTGGCAGTAACAGTGGGATCCCCACCACGCTAATATTTGAGCTGTGAGATGTTTGAATGGGCCATCAGCAAAAGTAAGGTACCTTACCGATACCTACGTCATTGAAAGCAACGAAGCACTCATGGGTGTCTGTCTGTCTAGGTACGTACCTATCCATTCAAAGGTAAGGTACCTCCTAACGCGCGATCTGGTTACGAGTAATCGTTCTCGCGGATGACACGGGCTTGGTCAAGCATATGCTTTTCCTTACCTACCACCTCCCTCAGGCACAACCGAAACATTTCACTACGTAGCTTGCTACGTACGATCACGCCGTACATGAGGACGTTGGATTACATCGTACTTCATGGGGGCTTGCGCGCGACGTCCTCGGTACCCAAGCTAACCTGCAAAGCTTAGGCGTCGTCAAGTCCCTCTCAGTAAGGTTCGGGCTCACTCACCCTTTGGTGCTTGCCAGAGACACGCCTCGGAGCTGATGCCTGCCCTGCGCGTCCAGGCTCACTCTACAACATCTCAAGTCCAGAAACAACTTCCAATTCCACAACTTCCTTACCCTTCCATCGCCTGTGGTATCCGCGTGATGCCCACGCACCGTGAGCCTCAAATCTCTCCCGACAGCTCTTGTTTCGGTCTTTCGCTAATGTTCATACTCCGCACTGATAGATCCCGATCCACGATCTCCGCCGCATCTCATCGCGCCCTCGCCACGACGAATAATTCTGGTGACTGCCCCAAACATGCCCGAGCATACGATACTCACGCGGCCAGCCGAAAGCCGCTCGTGAACCTCGTCCAATACCCTCAAACGACCCTCACCCAAATATACTCACTCTTTCCGGTGAGCCGACTTCACGATCCCCGGCGATCTTGTGCTGCCCCCAACACGCATCGGTGCTTCGTTTTTGGTTCGACAGTTCAAAATGTCCTCCCCACCACAAATCCATACATATGGCCCCAAATGCCGCCTCGCCCCGATTGCTCAGCCGGTCTCCGTTGGCGCTAACGACGGTATTCCTCCCATCGCCGCGCAGTTTTTCTACTCTTCAATCATACCCATCGATGATCCCTTGTCGCCCGGCACCTTGGCGGCGGCTTCGGATGCGCGAAATACACGGGGTCAAATCCGCGCCTTCTCGCTGGGCGACAACAACGCTCTCGAGAAAGCCTGGCTCAGTCTCTTTTCCGCCGACGATACCAAGGCTCACGAGCAGTTGGTGCGCAATCACAGCTTGAGTTCCGATGTTGAGAAAGGAAATGCGAAAAAGTTGACTCTTCTTGTGCGCCACCTAGCCGCAAAACATGGTCAGAAGCATGGTGGCATCTTCCAGGCGTCTGCCGCCGTCGGTGAAGCAGCAGACTTGCTGCCTGACACCCCGATTGCAGTTTGTTGTCCCGACTTATTCATAGATGTATCCACCGAACTCCAGAATACCTTCTGTGCGCTGGCCAGAAAGCATCAGCCCTCGCTAAACCAGGACAATGTTGTGCAAGAGGTGATGATGGAATTGAGACGTCAAATCGCAACAGCCGTCCCATCCGAGGACGCGCGATCCCCATCCAGCAGCATCGTCACGTCCCGAACCAGGGCAGATTCAGCGCGGTCACGACAGATGGGCATTGTGGGTTCTTTCAGTCCTCGCCGAGAGGCCGCCAGTGAGCTGAGTCGACTTCACAATGAGGGAGGCCTTCCTGGAGTTGATACCAAAACAAGACCGAGGGCCGAATCTCGCACGAGCGACCAGACGTCTCGTCCCTCAACCCCTGGCACCGCTACCTCATATCGACCGCCCACTTTGGATGACGGTATCTCAGGGAAGCCTTTCCTCAGAGCAGGAATTCGGCAGAGACCACAGGACCCTTTTGCCGCATCCTATACCCCCAAAGAGATGACAAACTCAAGCAACACGGATGATCGTGGCGCGCGACCTTCAGCCAAGCCACAACAGCCTGCAAGATCCAGAGTAGATGCAGCTCAGACCGCAATTTCGAGCGACGAAAGCTATAGAAGGCAAGCTGTCGACGTCGTTGTCGGCGTATCTAGGTTGCATATGGTGTCCGTTCCGGCGCTGCAGATGAAACCCATATACTGGTCTCCCGTAAATGACATCGCCGTGGTGCTCCGCGCCACTTGGTTCTACAGGTTTGTCACTCGTTGGGGGACTATGCAGCTAAGCTTATCTAACAGAAGTTTCAGGGACACGATGCTTCCCATTCCTCCAGCAGTGGCAAACCAACTGGAGTCCGGATACCGCGAGCTGCAGCCACACACCGAAACCTGGAGCGACGAGCTTCGATGTGCCATCGAGGTCGGCCCTCCTGGTGAGGAGAAAGTGTCTCATCGCCTGTGGCCTGAAGACGCAGACTACGCGAGTGAAGGCGATATGCAGACCATCTCGGACCCTCGGATATCGACCGATCCCTTTTGTGCTGCGAGTTGTTTCCACGGAGAGGCAGCCTCGGAAGGGTCCGTAGAACCAAAGCCCGCGACAGCATCTCAACATAAAAGTTACGCCAGCTACCATGTCATTTATAAGAATGCTTCGCAGGCCTTTCTTTTGAAACCCAGCCTGAAGCCATCTGCCTACTACGGAAGAAGACCTGTCGCCAAAATCATGAAAGGTATGACGATTGGTATCCCCGTCGTCCGTGGTTTCGATCGAAAACTGTGGGAACGCCTGCACGATAAGAGGACTGGCCGTGAAACGACTCATCAAGCAGCTTCGTCCGCCGGTGAAGCTCTCGTGGCTGCCAGGCAGGATGAGTGCGAAGCCTGCCATTCAGAAAAGGAACGAGGCCAGGTCACTGACCTCGTCATGGTCGTTCACGGCATTGGGCAGAAGTTTGCAGAGAGGGTCGAAAGTTTCCATTTCACTCACGCCATCAACGCTTTCCGCCGAGAAGTGAACTTGGAGCTAGGCAACCCGGCAGTCAAAGGGGTTTTGAGAGAGGACCAGAACGGGATCATGGTACTTCCGATCAACTGGCGCCACACGTTATCATTCGAGGACGGTGGTCCGATGACAGAAGAAGACAAAGCTACCCATGTCCCTGACGGATTCAACCTCAAGGACATCGAACCCAGTAGCATTCCGGCCGTGAGAAGTATGATTTCGGATGTCATGTTTGACATTCCATTCTACATGTCCCACCACAAGGGTAAGATGATCAATGCCCTTGTCACAGAGGCCAACCGTGTCTACAGGCTTTGGTGTCGAAACAATCCTGGCTTTGCTGAGAAGGGTCGCATTCACCTAATCGGACACTCCCTTGGCAGTGCTATGGCCATCGAGATCCTGTCTCGGCAACCCACACGCGTCCCTCGACTGGACTTGACAACTAATCTCCCGCATGTCGACTTTTTCGAGTTTGACACAAACAACCTTTTCCTGGTCGGAAGCCCGGCAGGCTTTTTCATGCTGCTCGAAAGAGGCATGCTACAACCTCGTCGCGGCCGAGGCAAACCCGGTGCTGACCCCAGCGATGTACATGCACCGGACGTGACAGGGCAGGCTGGGCGTTTCGGCTGCATTGCCGTGGACAACATTTACAACGTGCTAGCCAAAGAGGATCCCATTGCGTACTTGCTGAACGGCACCATCGATCCGGTATACGCGGCCAGCCTCAGGGTCGCTTACGTCCCGACGAGTGGCACTTCGATCTTCAAATCAATGGGCAACGCTGTGCGAAGCCTCGTTCCGGGTACGGCGCCAACCCCAGCAAGTATCGATTCTGCTTCTGCACCAAAGCCATCCGTCACTCGCCTGCCATCGCAACTCGAGCTCGAAGTCCACGACTTTACGCGAGAAGAGATCGCCGAAAGGAAGGCGTATCTGCTCAACGACAACGGCCAAATCGACTACTATCTGAAATACGGCGGAGGGCCCCTAGAAATTCAGTATCTTAACATGCTGAGCGCACACACATGCTACTGGACGAGCCAGGATTTCATTCGCATGCTGTGTGTGGAGGTTGGCAGAAAACCGGGTAAACAAAACACGATACCTGCGATGAGGGCTCAGAAGGCAACCAAAAGAGTTATCGGATAGAGGTGGCGTTGGGCGCAACGATAGACGCATGCATAGAGGTGCAGGATCGTCCCTATCGTCGGACGAGTCTGCGTTGAGTTTTTTTGTTTTAAGAAGAAATTGATCGAGTGGCCTTCTTCATAAGTGAACGATTTAATTTACGTGGTCCTTTTCCCGCCTCGTCCAAGCAGCGTCCGTAACCTTAATCGCTTGGCCGCCATTCGACCGCCCGAGACCACAACCCTGATCTAGACTCTGGGCGGACATCAGAACCCGTCGTCAATCTCCATCAGGTCTTGGTCGAGATCATCATTCATGCCGTAGTCGTCGCCTCCATCAACTCCATACCCGTCTGCACCATTCACACCTGCATTCTCGAGCTCTTGGATTCTCTCTAGATCCATTTTCTCCTTGTGCTTCATCAAGTCGTCGTAGCTCCACGTGCTTACACCTTCCTGGTCCTTAGCCCGGAACGGCTGAGCCATTTGCTTGAGGAAGCGACGAGCGCTACTGACGGCCATGTCCGTACTCAGATTGGAATCGGCGTCGAGCAGACCTTGGTTGATCCACTTGGGCAGCTGTGCTCGTTTCTTCTGGAATCTGCGGTCGGCCAGCACCATGATTCCGTAGTCATCCTTGCCTCTCAGAACGCGACCAAGGCACTGGGCGGCGTGCCGCATGGCGTCGAAGGAGAGGAAGTCGTTCTCGCGGATGCGGTAGGTCTCGCGCAAAAATTCGAGTCTCGCCTTGAGGATCCGAGATTCCGTGTACTGGAACGGTACTCCTATGCACAGCACAGTTCTGCCGTATTGGTGGTCGAAATCGATGCCCTCCGAGACCTTGCCTCGGGCGACACAGAGGAGCACGGCGCCGCGACCATTGCAGCAGGCTGTTCGGTACGTCTCCAGGGCCAGCGAAGTCTCTTGGGCGTCGGGCGTCTCTACGAGGATGAGTTTGTACTTCCAGACTTCTTCAAGGATGTTCATTCCTTGCCACATGCTGATGATGGACTCCATGTAGAGATAGGAGGGGAAGAAGACAACCATGCCGTCGGGAGTGATTTTGGCGAATTCAGTGAGGAGAGTGCCGTAGTTGCGCACTACACTTGGCTCGTTTCTGACCTGGAAACTCGTCGATACGGAGGCTTGGTCGCTTCCGCGGGTTACAATCATGGGCAAGAAGGATCTTCTCGCCAGCGTCATACTGTACGATTCCTGTACCACTGTCGAGAAGCCGAGCATCTTGGGGTACATCTCCAACGGCGAGATGGTCCCTGAGGTGATGATGACGGAGCTGAACCTGTCAAAGACGGGTCGAATCGCGATGGCAGCATCTAGGCAGGTGAAATGAAGAACCGGGTTGGGCACTTCGGCTGTCTCCGATTCGAAGGGCTCTAGAATGAGAAGGAAGCCCTTCTCGTATGTTGCCACTAGGGTTGCGAATGTGGCCACCTCTTGCAATGGCTGATAGTCTTCGATGTTGGTCAGCTCGAGCGTCCTCACCAGCGACGTCAATCTTTCAGCGCAGAATCGCAAGGGCTTCTTCTCGATGAAAGTGTACTCTCTCAGATGCGCGAGGAAAGATGGGGGCGTCTCTGAAATCGTGTGTCTGACTTTCATCCGCGTCTGTACCACTGTCAGCATATCAGAAGCCTGAACCCAGCAAAGACCCACCGACCTTCAAATACTCAATGAACCTCTTGAGAAATGCTACGAAGTGCTCCGCTCTTCTGATGTTGCCTGGCACTGCTTCTTTGAGCAGATCATCCGGCAGGGCCGGGTTTGCCATGAACGCGTCTTCTTGTCGCGCTTCGTCGGCATCTCGCAGTCCTTCGACGAGCTTTTGATATTCGTTCTGCAACTGTTCCTGGTCGGTGTCCCGCATCTCTGATATCTTCTTTTCCAGATTTTGTGCGCCTCTAGTTGCCCTCCGCAAGGAGTCCTCCGTGATGTCAGTGCTGAGCGATTCGATACAAACGTTATCGATGTTGTGCGCTTCATCAAAGACGACGATGCAATCTTTGGAGAGTTCTTTGGATACTCTCTCGGCGATTTTCGGGTCGAGGAGGTAGTGATATGAGTAGATGATGACGTTGCAAAATTGCATCTATCCCGCTTTAGTATCACGGTGCCAACGCCTTCTTTATCTCGAGTCTCACCATGCGTCTTGCGGTGAAGTACGGGCACTGCTTGTGCTGCTCGCCATATTTCAGGAGGCCGTCGAATGTCCATACTCCGTTGGGGATCAGGTTGTGCGGCTCGAGAAGGTCCAAATTCTGCGAGTGTCAAAAATGCAACGAGGCAGCCCCTGGGGACTGGGTACTTACGTCGTGGTAGACACATAAGTCGACATTCTCTCCGCGTTCCTTTTTTTCCTTCACGAAACCGGCCGTGAGGCTTCGGCAGCGCGCGTCAACAATGGCGCCACTCTTCTCCTGCTTAACCGAGGGGTGAAGACACAGGTTCTTGCGACTTGTCAGGCCGAGCCCTCTGAATTCCTCTTCCTCGCCCAGTTCCTGGGCTCTGTATTTCATGAGGGCCTTGAGCTCGGCAAGAGCTTTCTCAATCTCAGACATGGTTCCTGTGAGCGGTGAGAGGGGGGTCATAAGTCGTTATGAGGAGGGTTTCCGCATACGTGAGCAGTAGATGAGTTTGCGGTGCTCTGGGTTATGTTGCTGGTACGCTACAATGAGTGAGAGCAACGATACCGTCTTTCCTGTTCCCGAAGGCATCTCCAGAACGCAGTGGCCGCCTGCATCCAGGGTTTCTGCGTAGCAGGATTGGTTTGTCAGCAAGACGTCCGATGCATACGAGAGTATATCAAGGCAACAAACTTTTGAGATCGCACATGTAACTAATGTCGGCGGCAGGTGGTTAGTGATTCATCCAACCCAGAAGTTCCTAAGGCGACCACTCACGCATATTGTTCTGGATATATCCTCGGGTACGGGAAAAGAATTGGCAAGTCACTGCGGACGTCAGCTGTGCCGCCCGAGTTTCCGTCGCGAAAAAGTCAAGGCTCACTCGATGAAGAACTTCATTTTGGCAGCAAAGAGGTTCCGGGCAGCTTCCCAGCCGACAAAACCGGTATGAGGACGTCAACAGCAATGCTAGATAGTCTGAGGCGAAGCAGACGCGGGAGACGACTGTTCCTAGTGCACTGTCTGAAGCGGGAAGGTGCCGTTGATTTGGCGATGGACTTTGGTGGATGGGTGGTCCGGTGTGAGCGAGTGAGTGAGAGTGAGTGAGTGAGTGGGCGGGCGGAGGAGAAATCCGAGAAATCAGTTCTGCAAGAAGCAGCGCAAGTTTTCCTGGGCACCTGTTCAGTGTCGCCGGCGGGGTTGTGTTCTATCTTCTTTAGCCAAAGCCGCCAGCCTTGCGCGTGATGACTGGAGACAGGATGCCGACGAACGTGAACGCGCGCTGTGTTCAGCATGCCTAAAATTCGAGACTCGGTGACGTGAGGCAAGCGCCCGGGGGGGGGGAGAGGTCGAGCTTGACAGCTGGCAAACTCCGGCAGGACCCGCGTTCCCACTCAGCCAAGAAGTCGCGGGTCCACGTGACTGCATGCCCGTGACGTGGAATCCGACGCGGTCCGGGTCACGTGGTGTGCCTCACCGACCCGACCTGACCACCCCGCCTCACGACGGGACCCATTGCGGTGCCTCAGCCACAGGTCCACAGAAATCTGCTAATGGAAGATGGAGGACAACCTACCTATGGAAGTGATGGATATCCAGTTTTGTCCGGGACACCGGGACACCCGTCTCCCACACCGGCAGATGCAATGGGAGTGACGGGCTTCTTCGTCCGCCCTGCCATGTCGGTTGGATGGTTTGTTGCGCCGATCTACGCCGAGGGTCTTTGGCAGACCACATCAAGCTATCTCTATTGACAGCGCGGAGATTTACACGCCTATCCGCCGGCACAGCATAGCTAGCGTCTAGCCGCCTTCAGCCCGAGCTCTTGTTTCGAACGTCGAGGCGCAACATGGGAAGTCTCTACCGGATATATCTCATCGGAACTCCTGTGGACAACATTGTCCCCATTTTAGACACATAGTAAAGACCCTTTGACGTTCACAAAGAGCTACGCAGCAATCGATCTTACACAATGATTGGATTTCTGCCCTTGTCCGATTACTTACTGCATGTTGCATCTCTTTCGCGCAGCAGGCCAGTGCTTGCCGGAGATGCTCTGCAAGGATATCATTCCATCTGGGGTCAAAGAGCGCCCCCCCGCTAATGGCGGAGATGGATCGGAAACGACTTGTCAACTACTCTGCCAGCCAGAAGATGATTTCGTCAGAGGATTGATGAACTTAAGACAAAGACGCCCTCGCTATGCTTCACAAGGAAGTGTGAGGTGAGATGAGGCAGCGTCGGATGGATAAGCTTGAGGGGTCGAGCTTACCTCTTTGACCATCGAGAGTCAGGAATCACCCGAAGCTGCTCACCCATGTCGCGGTTTGTCTCCTCAGACCCTTTCCATCACATACCTGGCTCCGAGGCTTTCCCGAGTTAAATGCCAATCACGTCCCAAGTGTAAACGTCTGATTGAGGCTGGTCGCCGTGTAACTACGGAAGCCTGCAAAACCCAGCGGGGACAGTCTACAGCACAGAGCAGCCAATCAGCTCGTGGCGACATTTGAGCTTTATGAGGTTCAGGATCGGTGCTCCCCAGCGATTGACAGCAACGGACCAGGAGACATGTTGGTCTGGTGAGTGCACTCACCGTCTTGACAAGATGGCAAGCCTCATACGGATACTGCCTGGGGCCTGGCGTGACGGGATGAAGACGAGGTGAATGGAATTCTTCGCAAGGGATAGGCCGAACGACTCTGGACGGTTGGATGTCGGGACTCAAATGAGATCTTGAAGCGGCGACAGGGTATCCTACATTATCGTGACTTGACCAAAGTCCCTTTTTGCAACACCCACCATGGCGCAAGCTACGCCCGACTGTGCTCTCGCTTCGTGGTACCCTTGCTCCGGCTCCCAGGGAACCGAACCGAATACAGGGATGTGCTCGTGTCTTCTGCGTCCACCTTGCAGTAGCGTGCCGTCAGAGGTACCTAGGTAACATTTTACTGAGCAGACAGAGATTGGAGGCTGTTTGGGATGGCACATCGCAGGGTCTCGTAGGGCGAGTTTAATTTGGACTTGAGTGCGTCTCGACCAAGTCGAGGTGAGCCGGACGAGTTGAAGCTATGTACTATGTATTGAGCGTGAGAGTTTGCGGGCACACGGGCAGGGCCGCGGCCAATGTCCTCGCCACCAGCTGGGCTCACTGGGGAAAGGAGGCGGAATCATGCAGGTCAGAACTAAGGTCGGGTCCGTTGTGATCTAGCCGCAGACACTTGCGTGCTACTTATCGGCGGAGACGTTTACGAATATCCGCACCTGTTTGCCTGTGTTGAAGACAGCTGCGGCTACAACTTGATGACATGGCAGGCAAATGAGGGCGGGTTTGGCAGCTTAGGTTGCCGAAATCCCAGGTGCTGCGAGCAAACAGCATACGCTGCAACACTAGGAAGCGGTCGGACAAATTGCTCGCGGACCGACGGTCTAGGATGATTTTAAGGTCAAGACAGGGTCGTAAGCTGAAGATGAGTAGGTGGTCACTGCGGCCGCCCATCACATGATTCCCATTGCTTGTCTTCCACTAAGACCAAGGTACGTTGCAGCTTCGCAGTAAGGGTCTCTCGGCCAGGCTGAGTTCGAGGATAAGCCCACCTCGTAGTCCGAAGCCCCAGCAAGACCGTCCTGCTTCTAGACCGACGCATTGGCGACTGTTGATGGGAGAAGGAGGCCAGTCCAGACGCATCGGGGATAATGCTGGGTCTGCAAACGAAGTTTCCATCAGTTGAACGGGTCCTGATGCCGGCGACGCTCTTATTTGTTTTATGATGGCCGTGTTGCAGGCAGAGGTTCGTCCGGATGGCCGCGATGAAGAGAGGACGGCGAAGGAAAGGTGGAGAGAAATTTGATGCTGTAAGGTATCCTGGCCCGGGCCCTGGCCCGGGCCCGTGGGCCTTCCTGTCACCAGGAACCGCGTTCGCTGTGCCGCTATCATGCGGCGACTCCCCCAAGGACCTCGATCAGGAAGTCTTCACAATTGTGGGAAGGTCGCCCCATACGATCATGACGACACGGAATCTACCTTTCTCAAGCAACTCGGACGGCGCTTCTCCCCGGCTTGCAGCTGGCTGGGTCCGAAAATAGTCATCCACTGCTGGTCAAGCCGGCTCTTCTTGATCCTTCCGGACATGAAAAGTGTCAAGGTGGCCAGCCAGTGTACGTACGGATACGGATGGGTCAGAGCAAGACTACCCAACATACCTTACGGCACGCAACATCAACATCGGGCCCCTGGCAATGAGGACTGGCCAGGCAAGAGTGTATCGTATCCGCATGTCTATTGCTTACTCTGCAGGGAAGTATACCAACTCCGGCACTCGAGACGCGATGGCGTCGTGAGGCTGAGGCCAGATGGGTACCACGTTTCATGAGCAGTCCCAAAGACAGGAATGAGACCAAGTTTGGTCATTCGTCTTCCTCGGTCACGAGCGGCGAGGAGGAGGAAGAGCAAAACAGACCCCACATTTTGCCCGGCGATTCGGGTGCTTGCCAACACCGTTTGTCGCGACGGGAGCATCCCATGCCATGGCCATGGGCAACATGAAGTTGACGGCGTGCAAGAAGAGCGCGGGGAAGTGGTTGGTGGGCAATGGGATGGGATAGAGAGGGATGAAATTTACGATGAGTACCTAAGCAGGTAACAGATGACTGCAGGTGCTCTACCTAACTAGGTAGGCACCTGTAAGGTAGGCAAATGGCGAAGCGAGTTCTACTACGAGGTCCAGTGACTTTCGCCTTTCCCAGACAAGCTCAAGTTTTCTAGCTGTTTTCCATCCTTTACAAGTTGAGTCGTTCAAGTCATATGGACACATTCCATGGTCAATGGAAGCATTGAAAACTCGGATTCGTTCTGCTCCATGTACGGTGCTCCGCGGAGTACCTTACCTTTACGTTGAGGTAAGGTAGGTAGTTCAGAGCTTAAAATAGCGGCCCGCCACGAGGCGGCCCTGAGTCGCAACGGCCGGAACGCCCAGTGACATTTGGCACTTCCGTGTGCGTAAGGTATGCCTACACAGCTACCTTACTTCAGTTTTCGTACCGTGTAGCTACCTAGGTACCTCGAGAACAGGCGAGGGAATCCATAGTTACGTTGGTGCTGACAGACGGCGATGCCACATATCTCAACACCAACACAAACTCCAATGCCAATGGAACGCTAAGAAACGGCCGACGGGTGAGCGCAACGGCTCCCAATTCCTGCCGGGGCGGGGAGGAGTGCCCTACCAAGGTGCCCAAGCGGTATCCGACGCCGAGCATACCTACCTTATCTTACATAGTTGCGGCAACTTAAGGTAAGGTGGGTATTCGTCTGACAGTGGAGGGTTGATACAGACTTCAGAGACGGGACGCTAGGTTTTTTAGGTAGGTAATGTGCCCGCTGTCATTTCAGCAATTCAGCGCCGCTCTCGTCGCTGTGTTGAGGTATCGTAGGTAGGTATCCCTACCTAGGTATCTTAGGCACAGGCACCTCAAGGATGGCAACAGGTACGTACCTATCTTTCAGCCATGGAGGGAGGACAGGTACCTCAAGGTAAGCAGAACGTACCTTCACCGATGGTATTGCTGCGAAGTGGAATGGGTCCCCTTTCAGTGTTTCCATTGGACGCCTCGCGGCCGATGTGGCTCAATCGATCGATATTTCCCCACTAAAGCACGGCCATTGTCCGGTCTGGGACTCTGGGTCGCGGTCTTGGTCTGGGTGCCGGTGGCTCTCCCCGGCGATTCTTAATTAAACGGTTGGCTGTCGTTATTCCAACTACCAACAGAAGTTGACCTGTTGTTTTTTCTTGATGGTTTTTTTTTTTCTTACCCTTCGCCGTCTTTTCTTCCCTTCTTCCACGTTCTAAGGTACTCTCCTTCTGGCTCGTTGACTCGTCCTTTCCCTTCCTACTCCCGTCGTTACCTGCATCCCCACCTACCTGAGGTACCTGCAAAGGTACAGTCAGAGCTCTGTCATTCCATTGTTCTCGTCTGCTGTCATTGTCGCATTTCCCGCCTACCTACCTACCTACCTCCTACCTTACCTTTTAGTAATTACAGCATCATCCAATGTCCCTCCATGCATCCCCAACCCCGCCACTCTGTCCCGCGGGCCTCCGTTGCTTGCGACTTGTTCTTCCTCTCCCATATCAGCCAGTCTCTCGACCCCGAGATGCTTACTCGACGACCCCTGGCATACATACATGATGCCGGTCACCGGCCAAGGGCACACTCAGACTCCAGAGTCCAGAGAGTCACACTCACAGCCCTGAGCCAGGGCCTTACTGACTGAGGTGCGGCGTGTGTGCGAATATGCTCACTATCCTAGTCTAGTCTCTAGGCAAGGCCCTCTTTTATTCCCAAGTTGTTGGACTGTCCACTCATCTTGTACGGAACCAACAGTGAAATGTGCTTCGGTTGCGTTGGTGCAAGCATTTATCGTACCACGAGCTGTTTTTGCACTCTCCAAACTTGGTTAGAGCCACCACCAACAACACGCCCGGCCAGACTCCAGAGCCAGGGGGTGGGTGACCGACCGCAACGCAACGCAACACAAAAGAGAGAGAGAGAGAGAGAGAGAGAGAGAGAGAGAGAGAGAGAGAGAGCCGGCTGCTTGTCCGTCTCCTTGCGTTTTTGCTCTTGTCAACTACAACACAACCGTCTCTCACTCGACAGCCTCTCGAGTCTATACATTGAGTGGAATGCGATGCACTGGATGGACCGTGAAGCAGCGTCTGACGCGAAAAATACCATCCGCTACCTACCTAATCACGAAGGACCCTCGAGTGTCGGTTCCATGTTGGTTCCTTGAGCATTATTCTGTCCTTTTCCGCCTTTCTCTCTCACACACCCCCCACCCTCCTCTTCTCTGCCTGTCTCCTCCTCCACCTGCCTCCTCCTCCACGTCTCGCGCGGCCCCCAATGTCACCCATCCTGGGCTGGTTGAATCCTTCACGGGACGGTCCAACCACCACAAACAGCTCCAGCAGGATAGACACGCATGGTACCAACCTGACGCTTCGCTCTCCCCTTGGGCCTTCGAAGCAAGTGTCCAACTCCACCGCGCCATCTGTATTCGTCCAGAGTCCAGAGTACGGATACCGGTACGCTGCTGGTGCGGTGCTGGTCGCCAACCGCATCCGCCCTTCACCCATGTTTTTGCTCTCAGTCACATTTGCCTGCCTCTCATTCTTACCATGTGTTGCTTGTTTCTATCAATATTCTGATTTGGCGTCTCCACCCGGACGTTGCTTTCGCTTGCATTCCCTCTCCCTCTCCCTCCTCTCCCTCCCCCTCTCCCGTCTGGCATACAGACGTGCATCTCGTGCCCATCGCCCCCGGATATCCAGTCGCCAGTACAGACACTGCCTGGTGCCTCAAATCTTAGCCGTGCTAAACTTAACAACCTACGTACAATCTCACTACGCATACGACTGCACTTGCGCGAGCATCATCAGTCGGAAATAGACAGGCACCTGTCTACTCGGGGTTGTATAAGAATTACTCGAGTCTGCCTCGGACAATGCAGCACGTATACTCACTCGGTCTGCCTTCTTCTCCCGCTCCGTCCATAAACCCGGCAAGCGACGATCCAAGTCATCGTCTTAAGGTAGCCAGTCACCTTATCCACTCAAATTGGATCTAGGCAAACAGGGCCTGTCTTCCCGTCTTCCGTATACTTTACCTAGCTTCACTCACACACTCCCTGAGGTGCCTTGCCCTTTTGCTTCGTCTTTATATTCCACCATAGGGTAAAGTGAGGTACAGCTCCAGCTAGCCCCCCTTGCCATCTGCCTCTGCCTCTGCCTCTGCCTCTGCTGCCTTGTGTTGCCCCTCTCACCATTTCTGGAAGCAATCTTTATAAGTATCCCGTTCCCCATCTTACGTCCTGCTCTTTCAGCCTTCCTGGGCAAGGTTGCCAATCAGATACGCAGTCCCTGATCTAGGTATCTTATCCACACACTCCTCCCACTCACACGCATCCCTCCAACGAGTCCCAACAGGGCACCCTCCACCCCCCTCACGGCCTGATTGCGTCTTGTTCCAACGCCCTGTTGGCATATAAAGCGAACTTTTGCGTCCAACACAGAGTCCGGGGGGAGAATAGGGAATAAAGGAAGACCAACAAAAAGGGCTGTGGCCACGCCAGTCATGGACCTAACACCACCATCATTGACAAGGTCGCCGGCGTCTCCAACTCACACCTATTGCCCTTCGGAAAGGTCGTCTCTGGATTATCCTTCCCCGGATCTCGCAACCCAGCAGTACAAGCTTGCTTCTCTGTACGCCGCCGGTCAGCTGTGCTCTCTTGGTGAGGCTGCCGATGCCGATGCCGATTCTTCTTTGCCGCCTCTAGATTCCGCAGCAACTACAGGCTGGGTGTCTGCCAACGAAATGGCGCCATCGTCTTCTTCATTGTCTATTCCGAACGTCCTGTCATCAGAGTACGACCCATTCGCCGAGTACGACCCTCCCATGCCATCTTACGGATCAGAGGCATACCCGCCACCGCCGCCCATGCACTCGTCTTCAGTCGGAGGCCAGCCGCATCCACTCGCAGATGCCTCCGGGCGTTCACCCGCGCCGTCATCGTCGAGGAGCTCCTTTTCGTACGTCACAGGCGGTCCTTCTGCGGGACACCTGGGCCCCCGGATCAAGGTGGAAAACCCCGGCGACTATGGCTCGGGAATCGACGTCTCCCAGTACCCCTCGCCACGCTCGATGCAGGCGCCATACCTCGCAGAGCCCAGCCAGTACCCAAGTTCGCATCAAAACTATCTACCCGACCCTCATTCTCCGGCGTGGTCCAAATCCGAGCTGGACGCTGAAAGTTACTACAATCACTCCCCGTTGGGAGACGCGGGCTCTTCCGGCCACGGCTCGAAACGCGGTGACTACTTGAAGCAGAATCGGCCGAAGAAGGCACAGCGCAAGATGACGACCGCCGAAGACGCCAACTACCAATGCGAAATCAAGGGCTGTGGCAAGCTATTCAGTCGCAGTTACAACTACAAGGCGCACATGGAGACGCACGACGAGAAGAGGGAATATCCTTTCCCTTGCCCAGTTACGGACTGCAACAAGAAGTTTGTACGAAAGACGGACCTCCAGAGACACAACCAGAGCGTGCACATGAAGGAGCGCAACCACAAATGTGACTACTGCGGCCGTCTATTTGCTCGCAAAGACACACTGAGAAGGTAAGTCCGGGTGGGCAGACGACAAGAGAACCCGGGCTGACATTGTTTTCCAGGCACATGGGTGACGGGTGCTCCAAGCGTTTTGACGTCGGCACCTGTGACCTGCGCGTCGATGGTTACGAGGGAATGGGTGCTCTCAACCGCAACATGGGAGGACCTATGCATCCCATGGGACACGGTACACTACCGCCGATCACGATGCCTATGGGGAGTGGCAGCGGTTTATTGCACCCGGCGACCTCGGTGAGCAGGAGCAGGAGCGTCATGTCGGGCACGAGTGAAGGTGCACAAAGCGACCACTGGCCACGGTAATGGGAAAAGCCAAGGTGGCTGCCAGAGACGCGGGACATTCTGCACATGACGGGGTATGATCTATACCGACCCCATGTTTGTATTATTAACTACCTGGGCAGGTAGGGAGGAAAGGTTGGGGCGGGTTCGGTATGACGGCGCGGCGCGGCACCGTTTCTATGATTATTTTGTTTTCGCGCATGTTTCTCTAGTAGATACCTTGCTGTTGGCGTTGGAGCATTGAGATGCGACCCCGGATGACGCTCGATGGCGGAATGCAATCGGCTGAGTCCGAATACCAAGACACGAGTTTCATGCCTGCAATACTGTATCACGTGCTTTCCGGAAGCTTCACGCCGACAAAACCAATCAGGATCCGAAGGATGATGAAGCGAAGGGAGGCCACTCGGGAGAGTGAATCACAACTACGACAACCCGCTCGGAAGGCTGACTTGGCTCAGTTCGCAAATTGCGGGATAAGAGGCGTAAGGCAACCTACACCTGCAGCCCGCAGACACATATTAACACATAACGCAACGATCTGATAGGGCTACCAACACAATTCGAATACCAGCAAATCGATTGTTACTAGGTATGAAGTTGGTAAGGTACCTGAAGGAAGGTAAAGAAAGGTAGGTCAGACGGTAAGGCAAGCAGGGAAGCGATTGGCACGGCAAGCGCCAGGCAGGTTGCAGTGTCACGACGCTGACCTGCGTCTTATGTCCGCGGCTTCGCATCGTTGTAGCGGATGCGTCAACATTGTGTGAACGAAGGAAGTCAGAAGTCGCTCGGCTGGAAGCACTTGACAAGACATGTGGGATCGTAGGTAAGGTAGGTAAGGAAGGTAGAGAGAGCTCATGCAGTCAGTCCACCAGAGGCGGTGACAGCGTAGGTAGGCAGGTAGGTAGGTAGGTAGGCCGGTTCACGGATTTGAAGCGCCGTGGGCTTCATGGACGAGGCGCTACCTACCTCGTAAAGGCAACGGGTACTGCAAGTGAGAATGGATATGTACAGAACTTCCAGGATTGCCAAGGTACCCGTGCTGGCCTGGGCGCTGGGTGGGCCTCTACGAGGGCCAAAAACCGAGCGAGCCAACAACAAGCAGAGTCCAGTGGTTCGAGTCTTTTTTTTTTTTTTTTTTTTTTTTATTTGCCGCTTTTGCCCCCCGCCCCGTGGGGTGTGGTAGCCGGGTGCAATGCGACGCTGCACCAACAAGTGCACTAAGACCTTCATGTCTCCCGCCCCGGTGATAAGTACTTTGCATACCTACTTAGACCGGCAAGCGACCGACCGGCCGAATCATTCTGACGAGTTGCCTTGATCTGGCAAGTAAGTCGTCAATACGTCAATGGCACAGGAATGAGGCACCCGACACGACGGGCATTGCGACAGACAGACCAGAACCTCAACCCCGTGTTGTCAACAGATGAGATTTTCAACAAGCTGAGGAGGCAGGCATCATTGAATCCCGGTCCGAGTCATGGTAGCGAGTGTTGTGTCCAACGTTGAATAGGTTGTAATTGAAATGTAATTGGCTGTCTCTGTCAGAGTCTTCAGACCTTGTCGTCCGGCGCTTGTGCTTAGGTTGCTTGTTGATTGCTCCATCTCACAGCTGAGAGCAACGAGTCTTGGTTTTTCATTGGTTTGAAGCCAACAAATTGCCCGAGTCGGTTAGCAGGGCGGGCGGACGGGCGCAACACCTGATGTGATGGATGTATTGGTAGGTATTGGATGACTTGTGCAGGTTCTTTTTGTGAAGTTGTAGGGCTTAGGCTTGCTTGCTTGCCTTGCCTTGCCTTGCCTTGTAGCTAATGATTGTAGCAACTACCTTGGTTGTTGCACGTCTAAAATTATCTTTCCAACCCGAGGTACGGTTGCTGCCCGCTTCCTTCGCTGCGACTCTGCAACCCATTTGGACGTGCATCTCCAGACGAATCACCACTTACAGCGGTCAGGATACATACCTACTACCTTGGTTGGGTGTTGAGATGGGCTGATCGGTAATTATCGATCTGGATGATCCCCGAGACGACGGGAGGCGCCCCCGTCCCCTAAGCATCGCTGATAATCAAGGCATACGGGGGGGATCGAAACCTCGACGTACAATAACACGACGTAGAATCATCCCCGCTTCACCTGCATCCTGTCATAAATATCTGACGGACGGGCACTGTCTCTCCCTCCTTCGGTGCATCCTCGGGCATCACAGCCCTCGACATGGCATCGTATCCGTCCGTCTATTGCTCCCAAACGCGGCAGCGTCGCACTCTTTTCGCCATTGATATTTCTTGGCATCTTTTGATCGTGGCAACTCGGCGTAGATTTCCAAGGTTGCTACGGTTGGCCGGCTCAGAAGCATCTCCACCTTATTGGCGCACCCGCGCCCCTTCACGCCGGGCGTGTCAACGAAGTCACGTCCCCCCCCCCCCCCCGCCTTTGGCGAACACCCACCCGTCCTATCTTCGAATGTCTCTCGGCCACGCTGCCTGGTAGGGCTGGGGCGCAGCTGCATGCACTGCACCGATATGCCGGGTTGAGTACGTCTGCCCGCCATGTAACCTTCCCATCGGAAAGGCTGCAGATGCGTCATCTATTGTTGCAATATCCCCCCCCACCCCTCCCTTTGGCCACTCACTTGGCGGTCCGCGGCCCTGATGATCGGCGCCGGGCTACAGCCGCCCGTCTCTGCATCCGCCGGGCACGCCGAACCACGCACCCCGCGCGTGCGTTTGGTAATGATCAACAATGATTCGGGCGTCCAAGACTCTCCTGTCCGCCCAAAAGATCCTCGGCAGCTTTGCCTATGCCGTGGCCGAGACTCGAGAATAGACGCACGTCGTGGGATGTGGAGGGGCCAGAGTCTTAGGCACGAAAGCTCACGGAAGAACGACTGCTGACATGATGGCTGTTCACGGCACGCGAGGTCGCGACTCTTCTTGTTCTGAGGAAATCGTCTGCATTACTTTTCAAGCCACATTGCCTCTCTATCAATCCCATACAAAAAAATACAATTATCGGCTAAGAACATTTCCTAGCAGCCCCCCCTCTCGCCTAAGAATGACACGAAACAATACAGGCACGAGCAGCTGGGTATCTAGTCCATGTGGGATGACATATGGTGCGTTGGCAAAGCCGTCAAGACATCGAACGCACCCGTACCAATCCTGCCCAGGCGACCCATGACGATGCGACTGCTTGGCGTTCTGAGATCATCCCAGTCACCGTCGAGAACGGCGTCTTTCAAGAAGGAGAGTGTGGTCTCGAAACTCATCTTGGTGAAGGGGCTGACGTTGCCGCGCAGCCCGTTACGATTGAAGGGCGTGAAGTCGCCATTGCGGGTCATGTAATCGGCAATGAGATTCAAGTGTCTGTTGTCGACACTGATACCGTGACCTCCGAAAACCCCAGCCAGCTCGGAGACGATGTTGCTTCGGCACGCCTCGACACCATACACATCCAGGACGGCCGCAATATCGTTGGTTCCAATCTTGTTCGGGTTGATGAAGTCGCCGTACTTTTGCATCGCCCTGAGGTTGGCTCCCGACGTGTAGATTGCCGGCACCGAGACTTCTTTGCCCGTTGCGGGGTCCGTCACCTTGTGGGCGTCCGTGAACGTACATGAACCGACGCCGGGGATCTGCTGGACCACTGACTTCTTGACCGCCGCTTGCACGATATTGAGCATCAATACCTTGGGGGTGTCTGCCTCGAACTCGAGCGTGAACTCGCACCATTCGCCCGCGTCGTCGCTGCGGAACTTTGTGACTCGAAGGTACTTTTGCTTCACACGCTCGGCTCTGAAACTGCCCTCGCTGTCCGAATCGTCATCATCCTCTTCCTCGTCACCCGAGCCGTCGTTCCTGGTTCCTGGCGGCGGGCTACCACCGAAGCCCTCATCTTCTGGGGACCCCTCACGGTCCATCTGTCGCTGGACGGCGTCATCCTCATCATCGTTGGGGCCGTATGAAACAGCCTCTTCCCGATTCGACTTGTTCTTGGCATTTGTCGCGTCACCGTCGCCGTCGTCATCGTCATCGTCGTTATCATCTCCACCAGATCGCGTCTCTCCGTTACCTGATACCATTTCCACGACGCCAGATCTGGTTCCGACCTCCGGTGTCGCTGAGCTGGTTTCACTGCGGCGCTTCTTGATTTCCTTATTCATGGCCTTCAGTAGATGCTCGAGGAACCTTTTCTCCACTGCATCCATAACGTCGGAAGTGTCGATGGCATACGTCTTGGTGTACTCTGCAGCGGGGAAGAAGTTCAGTCGCACATCGTAGAGCTTGGCCAAAGCACCGTTATTGCCTTTACCAATGCGTTCGTTGACCTTGGCCGTGTCGAGCACGTCGGCCAAGGGTAGGACGCTGATTGACTTAGCAAAGATTTCTCCCTCGGCGGCAGAGAGCTCCTCGTGCAGGAGAAGAGTCATGGCCGGCGTAGAGATGGATCGACTGGCCGTCATGAGAATTTCACGGAGACGAGGAATGCCCAGCGTGACGTTCTTAGCCGAGTGACCAGCCAAATGGAAGGTATTCAGCGTCATCTGTGTTGACGGTTCACCAATACTCTGGCCAGCCACAATACCGACAGCTTCGCCAGCCTCGACCAGCGACCGCATGTACTTGGCCGCGAGGACAAGCTCTGCAGATCTCTTGTTCACGGCGGGGGCGTTGATTAAACCAGATGACTCCTTGGACTTGTCTTTGATGAGGCCATCCTTGTTCTCCTTGACGTATTTTGCCATCTTCTCATAAAACTTTTCAGACGTGGCGAAAGCCACTCTTGCCGGATTGACGAGAGAGATGATGGGGTCCTTGGCGGCGATATCGACCTTGGAGTGCTTGATGGCGCTCTTCATGTGCTTGATAATGTCGTCCTTGTTCCCGGCGAACTTGTCCTTGAACTCGTTACCGAAGCTGAGTTGGGCAGTTTCGGAGCCGATGTTGCGGAGAACGAAGCCGAAGTCGGTGAGGTACTTCTGCTTCGTAGGATCCAGTCCGTCCTCGCCGTACAGGAACTGCACCAAGGTGCCGTCTGCGTCGCGAACTGTGGAGTCATACGACACCGTCAAGCCCTCCATGCCCTTGATGATACATCTCTGAAGGTAACCGGAGCGAGACGTCTTGACAGCGGTATCAATCAGACCTTCACGACCGGCCATGTGATGGAAGTAATATTCCTGGGGTCGGATTCCAGTCAAGAAACGCTGAACAATGTAGCCACCAGCGCGGACGTCTGTCTCGAAGGGCCGGAAGCAGGGCAAGGACTTTCCGCTGACCATAAGAGGAACTCTCCTACCCTCAAGAACTTGCTGTCCCAAGTTGCACGAGATGAGGTTGGCGTTGACTTGACTACCTTTGGCACCAGATGTAGTCATGGCCTGCATTTGGTTTTTGGGGAATTGCTTGACCAAGCCAATCGGCAAGCATGCAGCTGTAACTGCGCTCGAGACCTGTCCGGCGCGGTGGTTCATGAGCATATCGAGACCTTCCTGCTTGGTATCGTCGCGCATGACCTCCTCCAAGCGGGCAAGAAGCTCCGAATCCGTGCTGTTGGGGGTCTTGTCCTCCAGCGACACGTACTTGGCTGCAACTTGAAGACCGATAGTCTTGGCTTCCTTCAGCTTTTCCCTGCGAGATACCTCGCCTTGGGGCGTAAGTCTGAGATCATCCATACCGCAAGTAAATGCTCGCATGTTCAAGTATCTTGTGAGAAGTCGACCCATACCACTGAGCAGCTTGCCTGCTACCGCGGGTCCATAAATTTCGTGAATGGCATGGATCAGACCACCTGAGCTGGGACCGAGCTGGGCCTTGTCGAGGATGCCAGAAAGAAACTGCCCGTCCTGGAACAGGACATCGCCCTCCTCAGAGTCCTTAGCCCACTGCGCGCCCTTGACTTGACTCTTGCCCGTCATCCAAAGTCCTTCGCCATTTGGCGGCTTGATGTTCTTCAGGATGGTGGTGACAACTTGTTTGCCGGTCCATCTGGGAATTGGCTTGATGACGGCGGGAGGAATGAGCTCAATTCGTTCGCCGAGAATATGACCGCTCTCCGGGCGCAGGGCCGAGTAGATGAGTTGCTGGTACGCATCACGATCGAAGAAAGTGTCCTTGTTACAAAGCGCCACGGAAACTGACAAATGGTCCTGAATCAAACCACGAAGGGGCTTGCCTGCCGTTCCTGACAGGTATTGATGGTCTGTGTCCGCAATCTGTAGGGCCTCGGCTCTGGCGACCTCGTTTTGAGGGAAATGCATGTTCATCTCGTCTCCGTCGAAGTCGGCGTTGTAGGTGTTGCAGTTGGCGTAGTGCATGCGAATCGTCTTTTCTCCAGGCAGCACACGTACACGATGACCCATGATAGAGGGCTTGTGCAGGGTTGGCTGGCGGTTCATCAGGACCACGTCACCGTTTGTCAGGTGACGGTAAACCTTCTTGCTCTTCATGCCGCTCATCTGATTGTTGGTGGGTGCGAGAAGCTGGTTGGCGAGGGATACACGATCATCGGAAGACTTAGACCGCAGATTGACGATCTGCCCGTTCTCGTATTCGATAGCCGCCGCACCGGGCCACTTATCGACACCGTTGATGACGGCTTGCTGCATGTCTCTGAAGTTATGGCTCGTGACCGGCTCAGGGTAGGTGAGCTTCCGAGCAAAGACGGGGGGGACACCAATCTCGTTGGTTTCGATATTGGGATCAGGGGAGATGACACTTCGAGCCGCAAAGTTGACACGCTTGCCCATCATGTTTTTTCGGAAGAGACCCTCCTTCTTTTCCAGCTTTTGCTTAATACCGTCCTCGTTTCTCTTGGCAGCTGCGCCTTGCACGGGGTTCTTGCTCTTGTCGATCAAAGAGTTGACAGACTCTTGCAACTCCGTCCAGATCTGATGCAGATCGCTGATGTCTCTTGCTCTGCCGTATTGATCCGTACCGCCTACATTCTGGTGCATTCTCGCAATGTTGCCGCAATTTCGCAGGATCATCTTATACAGAGAGTTCTGCTGGGCTTCGGAGATTTGAGAGTCGCCAGTGCGAGCTTCAGGGCGGAACTTGTTCGGTGGGACAAGGATGGTTCGAAGGAAGAACATGTCAGCAGACACCTTTGCTGCCTTCTTGGTCATCGGTTTCGAGTTGTAAATCAAAGACATAATCTCCTGCTCTTTGTCGAACAGCTCTCGCATACGAGCCCGAACTTCCATCGCACTGATGTATCGTTGTTGTCCTGGGGCAGTGGTGACGGCATCCAAGCGGACCTCATCCTCCTTGTCCATAGGCTCTTGCTCGTCGCCGCTGCTGGCATCTCGCATTTCAATGTCGTTTTCTTCAGACGAAGCCATGTCAACATCTGCAACACCTTCGTCGGCGTTTCCGTACTTTGACTTCGACTTGGAGACGCGCTTTGCGGTCGCCATCGAGTCCTTGATGTGCAGATTTCTCTGGGCCATCTGGGCGAGATCCTTCTCGCTGAGGGCCTTCTCAAAGATCTTGACAAAGCGGTCCTTCCGATACGCAGGTGAGACGCCGCCACAGTTGTCGCACTTCTTGGGCTTGGTAATCTGTGTCATGAAGTCCTTGATAAGCTCCCGCCTCATCTCAAGCGAGCCTTCATGCTTGCCCTTCTTGACCTCGCCGATGCTGAGCTTGTGTGACTTGAGCTTCTGGCGGACAAATGCTTCGCGCGCGCCAATAACATTATCGACAGTGGACGTGCCCTCTTCTTCGGCCTCGCTGTCGTAGTCGGTAGGGACTCCGGGCATTGCAAGACCTTTGAGGTCCTCGCCGATGGCGTCGACCAAATGAGCATCGTGTAGAAGACCGTGCTGCAGCAGTCGGAGCTTGCAGGAGTAACGGTTGATTTCGCGGTGGCGCATGCGGAAACCTTTACAGTACACACATTGCGACCTAAGAAGGCGGAGGACCTGGTCGAGGAAAATTGGGTGGTATACGGGCACGGGAAGCTCGATGTGGCCGGCGTGGCCGGGGCAGGAAGACTGGTTCAGGTTGCACGTTGCGCAACTGTGATGGGATGTGTAAGTCAAGCGAAGCGGGAAAATTTTGAAAGAAGCCAGGAGACATACAGAGCATCGCCCCAGGAGCCAAGGGCAGGGTCATAGAGACCACCTGGAACGGGATTGAGGAGGTTATCGAAGGTGCTGTCGTTTTCGACGCGCTTGACAGAGATTGCTCTGATTTCCTCTTCGGTGAGGAATGTGAACTCGACCGTCTCTACAGACGACGAGATGGGTTGTGAGATATTCATGGTGCCGGTGAGGCTTCACGAACTAGCCTGACACCAATCCGAGTCCGTACAGCAGAAGGCGAGGCGGAGAGAAACAAATTTTCCATCCAGCGTCCTGCCCAATACCTGACAAAGTCCAGAAAGCATTCAGTCGCAAAATCAACAAGGCCGGTGGGACGGATCGGTGGGCGACAGAGGCAGAGGGGGGAACTTTTTTTTTAGCGGTGGCTAGTGGCAGAAAAATGGACCCGCTGTGGTGGAGCTTTTGCAGTTCTGTGTACCTACCTACCTTAGGTCCCAGTGTCCCACGGCGAAACGGACCTGACTTCGTACGAATACCTACCTAGGTACCTTGGGTGAAGTACGTAAGGCAGACAGACACCTGCCCAAAGCCGTCTACCAAGACGGCACCTACATTCTGCCGTTGAAAGACCTTTTTTTTTCGGAGGTGCAACCACCAAGATCGATTGTCCACGTCCAAGTCAAGCGTCCAAGAATCATTCTGTCACTTCGGGCCGTTCTCGGAGTGTGAGAGACAGCAAACTCCGACGATTTGGACACGCGCAGCCTCTATCCCTCGACGCCGACGAAGCCTGCCCCATCCTCGCGGTGCCTCACCAAACGAACTTTTCACACTAGACCATGGATCGAGACCGACGCTCAGATTCCAATGGGCTGGGGCCCCGTCACGACCCCAGCTCCCGCGTTCACAAGACCGAATCGACTGCAGACAAGATGGCTGCACTGAAAGCAAGAGTAGCTGCGGCGATTGGAGGCAGCAAAGCGAATGGAGGCGCCGAAACTGGACTGCATCCTGCGCTCCAAGGCCTTGGTCAAAACACCTCCTCGAGCCGGCCCAGCGCCCCTTCATTTCGATCCCAGTTCGATTCGAGCTCAATATCGGCGCCTGGCTCCAGATTGTCGGCGACACCAGGACGTGGTCACGATGACGCGCAGGCGAATCCATACTTCAATGAACAGCAGGCCGCTCAACCACCTGGAGGACGGCAACGGCAGTCACGACCCCTGAACTTCCACGCAAAGGGGAAGTTTATTCAGCAAGGAAACGCGATGCGGCGGCAGGCCGCACTAGAGGAACTGAAGAAGAAGATTGCTGCGCAAACAAGAAAAGCTGGTATCGAGGAAGAACTAGACATGGAAAAGAATCTTGTGGTCGAGGCGCCTCCGGATATTGAATGGTTTGATGAAGGGTTGGTCGATGGTGGGAACTACGACAATATCGACGACGTAAGCCGCCTCAAAATCAACACAGAAGACACAATTGTCACCGAATACGTCCAGCATCCCGTCGCATTGGAGCCGCCTCAAGAGCGAAACAAGCCCGCTCCAAAGCCCATGTACACAACAGCGAAGGAGAAGGCCAAGGTCCGAAGACAAAGGAGAAAGGCCGAGCTGAAGGAACATCAAGCAAAGATCAGGCTCGGCTTCTTGCCACCACCGCCGCCCAAGGTCAAGAAGAGCAACATGATGCGTGTCTACGCAGACTCTGCCGTCAAGGACCCAACGGCCGTGGAGAACCTCGTCAATCGCCAAATTGCCGAGCGGCAGCAGCAGCATTTGGAGGCCAACGAGGAGCGCAAGCTAACCAAAGAAGAAAAGCATGACAAACTTGCTGCGAATCAGGAAAAGGACGCAGCCAAGGGTATCCACGTTTTGGTGTTCAAGATCAACAGCCTTGCGAATGGACAGCACAGGTTTAAGATTGGGAAGAATGCCGAACAACACTCACTCACCGGCGTCTGCATCATGCACCCGAAGATGAACCTCGTCATTGTAGAGGGTGGCGAGCACAGCATCGGAAAGTACAAAAAGTTGATGCTCAACCGCATCGACTGGACGGAGAACTCCCCTTCCCGCGAGGGCGGGTCGCAGAAACTGGCACGAGACTGGCTACTCTCTGAGAACGAGAAGGGGGAGTTAAGGGACATGTCACAGAACGAATGTAAGTTGGTTTTTGAGGGTGAAGAAAAGACGCGGTCGTTCCGCAAATGGGGCAGCAAGGTGTGCGAGTCCGACGCTGAAGCTAAAGACGTGCTGGCGCGGGCGAAGATGGACAACTTTTGGGCACTGGCGAAGAATGCGTGAGACTGCAGCCTCTGAGAGTGAGATGCATCCGCTCCGCAGATGTCAGCGCAACAAATGCCTTTGGACGGACTTAGCTAGACGCAGTCGCATCTCAACGGGGACGGCATAGAAGACTGACTACCAAATGGTTCTGAATAAGTAGCTGTAACGGCCTGGTCTACGTGTTTGATGTGACTCCCCCTGTGTCGCTGACGCGTTCCTGCAAGCCGCGAACAAACAAGCTCGAATATTGAAGAGTAACTCGATCTTCCATCACTCTGGGGAGTAAAGCTTGAACCGTGATTGTTGAAGGGCTCATACCGTCGGAGCCATTTCGCGACGGCATGGCAAAAGGTCAAGAAACCTAGACGTCGGAGTTGGCACAGCATGCATTTAGTTCCTGTTCCAGCACCGCACGGGTCAGTATTGCGGTCGTCGCAATGTCGCACACGTGTATCCAAGCCAAGTGGTCGTGGAAACAGTAACATAACCAAGGCCTGTAGCACTCCTGGTCCCCTGCACGACGGGCGCGGTGCCTTTAATCGTCGGCGGCACACGTGATCAAGCAAGTCACCGATGCAGGCCCAGCGGATGGAGTCACACGAGACACGAGATAGGTAGATCATGAAGTGTTCGGCATTCAATGCAGCCATCCTTTGCTGCTGTTTAATGTACAACCATTGCGTTGTATGAACGCATTCGTAACGCCAGATTACCCCCAAAAAGCCAAGACGGTCCCTTCGTCAAGCATTCCCAAAGCGCGAGTCATGAACCACCCATGAAAAGAGAAAATCGAAAAGACAAAGCTTAGTTGCGCTCGCCGCGGAGGCGGCGGGCAAGCTGGATGTCCTTGGACTGGATGGTGACACGCTTGGCGTGGATGGCGCAAAGGTTGGTGTCCTCGAAGAGAGAGACGAGGTAGGACTCGACGGACTCCTGAAGAGCGCCGATGGCCGAAGACTGGAAGCGGAGGTCGGACTTGAAGTCCTGGGCGATCTCACGAACCTGAGGGCAATGCGCGTTAGCTGGGTATGGTCAAACAGCATGAAGTGGGAGGCGAGCTTACGAGACGCTGGAAGGGGAGCTTGCGGATCAGAAGCTCGGTGGACTTCTGGTAACGACGGATCTCACGGAGAGCGACGGTACCGGGCTTGTAGCGGTGAGGCTTCTTGACACCTCCGGTGGAGGGGGCGCTCTTGCGGGCAGCCTTGGAGGCGAGCTGCTTGCGAGGAGCCTTGCCACCAGTGGACTTACGGGCGGCTGTGAGGGAACTGTTAGCTAATGGAAACGATGGGATTGATGGCGGAATGCGGGGACATACTCTGCTTGGTACGGGCCATTGCGATGGATGTTGTGTGGTGATGATGAAGTTGATGGGTTTGTAGTTGAGATGTTGTAGATGAGGTGAGATGGTTGTTGGTTGGGAGCGATGGGTGTGAGTGGATGAGGAGGAAAAGGGTTGGAGACAGGTGGAGGGTGGAGGGAAATAAATAGGAAGGGAGCTGGGCTGGCGGCAGAGGGGAGTGATTGAGTGCCAAAAGGAAAGTGGCCTGTGCGGGGGGACGAAAAATGCCGTTTTTGCAGGAGCGATTACTTTGAAAAAAGGCAGGCGCGACAGGCAGGTTTTGGCGCTTTGTTGTCGATGTGTGGAAAACGGATTTTTGATTGGCTAGAAATCTTGCAATATCTGTGACGCCACCCCATCTTTCTTGATGGGTCCACCGTCCCACGGTCCAAGGACCCGGCAGGTGCGATACGTACCGACGCATGCCACGATTTTAGCGGTGCCTTCCCCATCGAAGGTTCCTCCGTGGCTCCTTCCTTTCCCTGTCTGTGGGAAATGCGGATTGCGGGATGCGACAACCTAGCACCTGATGCCCTGCGGCCTGCCCTGCCCAGGCCCTGCCCTGCCGGTCCTAGGTATCCGTAGCTTTTTGGTACCCGACGCGGTTGGGTGGCAGGCGCGATCTGACGGGAGACTGCCCTACGGAGATTCTACGCGACTGGCAACTGTCCATCTTGACGCGAACATACGGGCTCCTGCTTGGGAATGCAAACTGTACACGACTTGAATAGACTTGAGCTTTGTGGGGTGTAGGTGGTTAGGTTCTCTTTTTCCCCCTTTATGGCCTTGACGCGTGCATTGTATCGACCTTTACCTCAACCTACTTGCTCCGGGGGCATAGATGCGATTGTTCATCTGAACGAATGCATGTTGCCAAATAGCGTCTACTCAGAAAATAACGGAGAAAGGCCTCAAAGCACATTGTTCCACCACAAATCAAGAACTAGCAACGGAGGTCTCGTATGCGTCAAACGCGACACAGTGGCATGAGCAAGTCGCGTTCTATTCACTTATCTGACTGACGCGACGGAGGGTTTACGGCGGAGGGTGGGCTATGCTCCAGGTGACCGCTGGTGCTTCAGGTTCTCCAGATCCATGACCACCATGATAGAGAGAATGTCGGTTTTTTCCCCCGAGGTACTTAGGCACGTGAGCAGGCTCTTTTCTCACCAGTCTGGTATGTGTCATCACTCATGTGGCCCTTCAATCCACAATGTTAATACGTTGGAAGTTGGCAATATTCAAGTCCAACATGGCAACTTACATCTGCAAGCTGGCTGGCTGCCTGCCTGTGAGTCACTCAACCCTCTAAGGTACTACCTTAGTTAGGTAGTTACTGAATACCTCAGTGATTGCCATCAACCTGATGTGCCCTTTTCTCCTGTGCCCCGCCATGTCACTCCATCGCCTGAACCATGTGCAATATGCAGCCGGCTAACCGTTCTTAGGGCAATGGCAAAATGGAATACAGACGCGGTTCACGAAAAGCTACAAATGGGAAGGCAACTTGGAAGCAAAAGCAGGAACCAGCAGGGGCATCGCATGCGGAGTGGGAGGGGCAGTGTGAGTGAGGCCTGGAGGTAGGTAATTAATCATTGGTTCTTCTTGTCTGTGCCCCCTGATCAAAAAAAAAAACAGGACCTCTTTTTTTTCTGTTTTTGGTTTTTTGGTTTTCAGGTCGCCTGCCAGGGTCAGAGTAACCGCAAACACAAACTGAGGTGGAACTCGAGGTACGTACCCGCTTTTTCTGGCTGATCCCGAATCGCACCTAGCCCACGCCGTCTTGATATAAATCCCGTCCCCCCCTCTGCGCGTCTTTTACGTGTTCCAGTACATCTCAGCCCCACGTTATCCCACGCAACCACTTCCACACCACTTCCACCAAGTCTCTTCAAGAGCCCTCTCTACTACTTCACATCCTCAACCACACAATCACACAATGACCGGACGTAAGTACTTTCCCTTCACCCTTCACCATCCTACCTACTGCACCCCGCGTTGGGGACATCTGAAGTCATCGTGCTGACGTCTCATCTTCAGGCGGCAAGGGCGGCAAGGGCCTCGGCAAGGGCGGTGCCAAGCGTCACCGCAAGATTCTTCGTGACAACATTCAGGGTATCACCAAGCCCGCTATCCGTCGTCTCGCTCGCCGTGGTGGTGTCAAGCGTATTTCTGCCAGTGAGTCGCACGCCACAACTGCGCCGCTTCTGCTCCGCGGACTGACATGCCTTTCTTTCAGTGATCTACGAGGAGACCCGTGGTGTTCTCAAGTCCTTCCTCGAGGGTGTTATCCGTGATGCCGTCACCTACACCGAGCACGCCAAGCGCAAGACGGTCACTTCTCTGGATGTTGTCTACGCGTTGAAGCGACAAGGCCGCACCCTGTACGGTTTCGGTGGTTAAGCGTGTTTATTCTTGCATGTCTGTTACGAATCTTTCTTGGGCCATGACGCGATCCACCTCAGCGCGCGGTGGCACAAACGGACTTTGGGAGTGGAGTGTTTTGTCACGAATGACTATGGGTTTGGCTGGTTTTGGGTGTTCTACTGTACCATACGGGAAACAACGGGGTTCTACATGGATAGCTTGATCGGTTTGGGACATAATGGATCCCTCGCCGAGGCACGTTCTGATCATTCACGTCTACTTTTGCTGTGCATCTTGTCAGTGATTCTGTGATGCTGGCACCCTGGGGTAACGCGTCCATCGTGTCTTGTCTGTCGCGCGGGCTCTGCGTGAGGCGCGTCTGGTCCAAGTGTGTTATGATGGGGGTGACTGATGTGCGGCTGTCATCAAGCCATAGTGCCTAACGAATCCAGCTAGCGGGAGATCCTGCGAACGAAAGGAGCAACAGATAGAAGAGAGATGAAGACAGGCATCCATACATGCACAATTCCCTTGAGTGGTTCTCCCCTCTTATGAGTCTCCCTCGTATGAGGCACCGACCCTGCCCACCGCGGGTGAAATAAGCCCTTTAGTGCGACAGAATTCCATTCGATCATCCAGCTCTATTCGTCGGTTACTGGGTATGCCGCCGGGTGCCCTATGTTTGGCGTGTAATAGGGTTCTTCGCGAGGCCACTCTATTTTTCAATGGCGTGGTTGCCTATGCTATGCAGTGGCCTATGTAGGCCGTGGGTGTCATGCTCCGATGTTCCGCGTATGTAGGTCGAACGGGCTCACCCAGCAGCAACCTTCATCCATTTGAACCCGACTTGACGTATTTTAACATATTTAACTTGGTGATTTGACTGGCTTCTTTATTTAGCAACTTAAGGGGTGCCGATTCGCCTTTGATCCCTGAGTGATAGACAGCACTCAAATACGGTAGCCGTCGGATTCAAATGGATAAGGTAAGGTAAGGTAGTTCCCGTCTGGCTCAGTGCCGCAAGTGGGTCTCTCTGTCTTTGCTACCCCGGGTCCACTTCGGCGCCGCTCCGGTCGTGCCGTCCCGGACTGACGTTCACCCATCTCGTCGGTCCATCTCGCAATGTCGCCTCCTGACCATGTTCTGGCTGTTTTCTTTGTTTCCGCTTTCAACATGCGATGAGCACATCTCCGCAGATATTGGCTTGCCTGGGGACTGCATCCAATACAGGCGCAGGCATCTTGTGGAAAGGGTTGCCATTTGAGCCATTGCTTTTGAGCACTTTGTCCCAGGGCTCAGTGGTTGGGTCTACCTTTTTGATGAGTGATTATAGTAAAATCTAGTAGTTCGGCGTACTTTTCGATTTGCAGGTAGTGGAAACTACGTTGGACCACAAGATTCGAGACGTTTATGTATAAAGATTGTAATAAAAGTGAGCTTAAAAATCGTCAATCAGCAATACGTGTCATCTAGTGTGGAAAACATGTCGTAAAGTGCCAGGAATATTGTGATTTACGCAGTGGTCGCATTCCTTTGCCTCTACACCGCGGAAGGAAAGAAGAGCGTCTTGAAGATAGAAATCTTCAACTCTCCTCCCAGAAGGGCCGCGTTGCAGTGACCACTGTGGCCCCCAGAGCAACATCAATGCCGCGTGAATGGATTTGTAGAGAAGCCGACTTTTTTCTACTACAGATGAGGTTATCGACAGAGCCAGACCGTTCGAAACGATGAAAATTGGGTTGTGGGCATAGTCAGGCTGGTCGCCGCGCCCCCCTACAACGCAGCCCACCAGGATCAAGGGAGCCGAGCCAGTAACGGACAACAAGACCCCTAAGACCGGCCTAGACATTTTATGTATTACTGGAGCACATGCACGTAGCTCGTGGTCGATCGCCGGACCGTTGCGTGCAGTTTTCTTCGTCGGATGGTGTCAAAAGCATGGGCGCCACCAACCTGCCACGACGAGACATCGAGAGCACGTGTAAAAGGCCTAGGAAACCAAAGTATCAAATCAGGATCGAATTCATAATGTATTGGATAGCCATGGGAAGATGTAATCTGGCATGTTTTCGAATACACGAGCAGCTTATCCGGACAGGGCGTGCCCGCACGCAACGTGCCGAAGTCGAGGAAGAATGACCGGATATCAATGAGCTCAAAACCACTACATAACTAAGCGTAGTGCAGCCAAAGCGGCTAGATGTCTGAGAAGTTGAGCTATCCGCTGAGAAATGCATGGTGTCGGAACACCTGCGGCACCACGTCATAAGTCGGCTCGGCGGTTATGAAAGTAGAATAGCTTATAAGCGACTATGCCTTCATATTCCGGTGATGTATATGCGGCGTGAAGAATTCACAACCCCATATTCGACGACGAGAATGCAACAATAAACCGTACCTGAGAATGGAGACCGGGGGAGGGGGGACCTCCCTACGTGCCCATCGTTAAAGAAGACTAATAAATGTATATAAATCTATCAAGACTATCCACCTGGGACGTATCGGATACTCATGGAGTAGATCGTAGACTCTTATGAGACAGGCCTAAGGCATGAGCCACAATGATTTCGTTTGAGGGGCAAAGTAGTCGAGAGGAGCAAAGAGACTGAATCGAACTCCCATCAATTCTGCATCACCGCTTTAGAATAAGGGCACCCGATGGGTCGTTATCGCCATAAGACAAAGTGTGTACACGTCATAGCTACCGCCACGCACGTATGGAACAGCCAAAACAACAGAGAGGCAACCACAATGATCCTCAGCTTATAAGACGATATGACCCCCAAAATGCACCTGGTGTGTGAGATGTGAGAAGCTTACCAGATCAGAATACATGGCAGATGAAGTAGCATTCCAACTTTAACGCGTCTTGGAGGGTCAACCATAACAAAAACCTAGACAAGCAACCTGAATTTCCTTCGCCGTTCATGACTGCCAACGAACACTATGATGATAGCCGGGACGTATGTAAAGCCACGCCAAGGGCAGCGGAGAACCCAAGAGACCTGACACCGCTGTATCTGCTCATCTCATTCTTGTTCTCGTGAACACCCAAAAGAAACTGAGGGCCAGAAGGCAAAGGGCTGTAGAACCAGTGATAGGGAAGATCTGCTTGCATGAACTAGGCAGGATACGTGCGCACAGGAGGACACTTCGGGAAGAAATTCCAGTGGCGCACAGAAAGCATATCCATACGTGAATACCAGGAACAGAAGAGCACATGACATGATCACATGAAACGCTCAGTGGCATACAAAACGAAGGCAACACAATGGTTAAAATGCCCCAGGCCTCGACCATTGCCGCTGTTCTTCGCGCTGTGGTTCCTCGCCCAGGGGCACTGGCAGGATAACGTGGCATACCCGACCCCGGGGGTCAGGAATAAGAAAGAAAACCTCATGCAGAGGAAGAATGAAGCTGCTGCGATATTATCTGAACGAGCACAGTATTCCTCCACACAACCAAGAGTCATCTTGTCTAGGTGGCTAGTTATGGATTATGGATACCCTTTATGTTCATATCCTAACTCGGGGACGTAAGGGTTCCGAGCATGCGGGACCTCAGTTCAACCAAAAACGACTGTTCCGGAGCAACGATCGACACGACATGGCGATGCCGCCACATTCTCTATATCTGGGCTGGTCAGAGGGTCCAGTGCCGGAGCAGGAGGACGGTGTCCCACCACATGTGCCACATGTCAACGGAGGCTCGCTGCCTCGAATACTGTGACCCAGCTGCCAACTGTCGTCCGGTATGGGCAGCCGATGCCTACAGTTCTGACATGGCACGTGAGACGAGTCAACATGGCAGAAGACTAAGGAGCCAGGAGGAGCTTCTCGTGAGAGGTAACCTGAAGAGGGCAGCGCAAACGTCTCACAAGCCACATGACCAGATTGCTCACCCCGCCACATGGAATAGTCAACAGCACCTCGGTAATGCTGAGTATCATGCGGATACAGCTCAGCCACGAATATATATGCAAGCGTTGAGGCGGAAAGACGCATCATCGGTTACACACGGCCTTGCGAGCGCTGTCGTTGAACTACGAATGACAGCAACTATAGCATGACATGCGACAGCGAGACAGCCGCCACAACGGATTAAGCATAAACGAGAGTAACTTGATCTAACGAACGGAACACGTTGCAAAGTCAGCTCTGCCAGCATTCGTGGCTGAGGCTACTGTGGAAGGAGACCCTTGGGGAGGGGGCTCAGCCACGGCTGGTTTTTTCCGGGTTCATGCGCGAGAAAAATCGCATTACAGCCAAAAACGAGGATGGGATTTGCGAAATCGGATGGAAGTTGATGGGTGCAGATGCAGGGACGTGGGAGGCGAAGGCGAATGCCGTGTTCCCCAACGGCAGAAGTTCATTCGAGACATTGGCTTGAATGGTGGAGATTGATTTCGGATGGCGCCGGCCGGTAGATGGAGAAATGGGAAAGTGAAAGAAACGGAATGCAGAAGACACGGGGAGAAACATCCGCACGACATGTAGCGGTATACTTTCAGACCAGTGGAGCTGCTGTGTGTTTTGAAGTACCAGAAACCTCGCACCGAAGAACCCCAATACGTCCGTCCAGTGCTGCGCAGGGTTTGGATGCTGCACCCCAGTGCGAAAAGCGAGAAACCCACTAAATTTAGAGCTCCGCGGAATACACGTGTAATGAAGTCCCAGCCCGTCCAGTCACTTACCTACCTACCTACCTAGTGTAGATACCTAGGTACCTTAGGTAGTAGGTAAGGTATAGGGAAAGGAAAGATCGACACGGAGATCTATCTGGTGTTTGCGTATCCGTAGCGGCGTACACACTGGAATCCGGTCTTCACGCGGAACCCGGGTATTTCCCGCTTGTTTCCATATTCGCCACCCAACAGGTGCGTTGTGCCTTGCAGCGCTTTTACCGTAAAACAAGATTTGCTAGTCAATTAACCTATCTGATATGGATGACGCTCTGCAAATGTCAAGGCATGGCAGTCGGGGAGACTCCGCTACATCAGCTTGGTGAAACACAGAAAGTCGAATTGAATACCACAACTGCTCCAGTAAGGCGTCGAACTCCAGGTCGCGGGCTTGGAGGGGACGGAACGCCCATGTAAGGAAGCCATGGCATGTGGATTACGCAGCTGCGAAATGTTGTGGACGTCTCATTGTCTCAGCCAAGGATGACGCATTGGAAGCGCGGCTTGACCGCGGCTCTGCACCCCGGGAGGTAACCACTCAACACCACGGTAACTCGTGAACGGGATGTTCTAGATACGGCCAGGGTTTTGCCAGCGGAGCAAGTCTGGTATAATAAGGTATCCATCATGATTCCATTCCATCCGGAGGAAATGGCTTACCAACCAGGGACAGCAATAGCGGGTACTCCGGGGGGGGCAAATGCGTATGCGACCTGTCAAACGTAGACGTTCAGCGACTCAAGGATGAGTCGTCAACACAAACAGCGGAAGATACCCGTTGAGACGACTTGGTTTTGAGGCGCAGAATTCCTCCGTGTGCGGAACACGGGAACAACAAGTGGAGGTGGATTGCGGGCAGTTTCGCCGCGCGGGATGAAGAGGAGCCCCGAAAAAGAAGATGCCGTCGGAGCTACCGATGCGGCCTGATACTTACAGTACTAGTCGATACCCAGGTACACTAGGTGCCGCGGGTGTTCGACTTGGACCTGACCTGGATTCGGTACGTGCGCGTCGAGCTTGAGCTTATTCATAAGTGTCTCTGGAGTAGGTACAGAGTAGGTTAGCTGCAACGACCCGTGAACCTGGGTGTTGTGGCTTTTCCTCGGCTGATGATGTGGCTTGCAACGGGACTGGGCGGGGCCCGGGATCGGGCAAGTTCGGGTTGTGGGAGGCCATCCCTGGACGGCCAATGAAAACAGCCCGTTTTCGACTCAGCCACACTGTTCACTAGCACAATTTGATTGGCTTGTGTTAAAGGCCAGTTAGGTTTATGTGATGGAAATTTTCTACACACTAAGGTAACTAGGCCGGCGGAGAGAACGGGCGGAAGAGATGTGAACAAATTTTGTGGGAGGGGAAGAAAAAAAAAACCTGGCCTCGCATGACTCCCACATCCAATGTCACAGTCGTCGTATCGGTTCTAGACATTGAAAGTCCCTGAGGACATGGGGTCGCCGAAGGCCAGACAGGACCAGGCCGAAAAAAAATGCATTCAGTCTGCATAACCCCCCTGTTCTTGGCTGCATGACAGAAAGAGTCGAGATTTTTCATTTGGTCCCCTTCCATTTCTATTCTTCCTTCGAGTCTTTGACCAGTGACACATCCCTGCTCGCTGTCCTCCCAGCAGTTGTACGGATAGCACGAAGCGTCTTATTACACTACGTGCATCTATGAGCTATCCAATGCCACTATTCGTATTCTTATCGGCTTTGGCAGCGTTGGCACTCGAGCGGCGCTCCTCGGTCGCTGCCGCATCGGTTTTAGTGCAGAGCACGGCAACTTCTCGCTCTTTTCCCCTTTTCTCCGGACGTTGTCGCGGCATGGGACTGATTGACAACTAGGTCGCCCTGCGGCAGCGGAACACGGCGGAATTGACTTGGCGCAGCAGTACCTACCTTAGTTCTCAGAAGCATTGACAGTGACACATTCTGAGCGCATTCAAGGCCGCTTACACGCGCAGACTCCGATTTGCTATGCTGGCAGATGAGTGAGCATTTGGAAGCCCAGAGAAACAAGTGCGAACGTTCCTCCGGAGGGAAATGACATGTGCCAGCGCCTGTCGTCAGCGGACGCGAATGAATTGACTGTAGCGACGTACGCGATTTACAAGTGCCTGACTGTGTGACCAAGCCAAGCCTCAAAGCCTGTCTCTGTCTGTCCATCTTTACTCGTATGCCGCAACTCAAGGCTGTGCAAAGGGCGACGCGCACCCAGCTGACTCAAAACGGCGAGTGACCTATTATGTCGGTGTAGGTAGGTAGCAGCCGCAAACCCAAAATCATGGGTCGCGAATGCTATGCATGCTATTCTGGGTGTGCGGCTGGCGACGACAGAATACGCGAATGAGACAACTTGAGTATCGCGTTTATGGGGTTTCTCTCAGCAACCCGGCCCATCAACCTAGTGCATCAATGATTGAGGCCACAATAGCGTGCTGTTGTAAAGAGTCATCGCCGGAGACTCGAGTTACGGACATGACTGCGAACCAAGAGCATAGGTTGGCTGGACCGGCCGGCGGACGCAGCGATCCACCTGTGGCCGGTAAGGTAGAACGGCGGTCGAGACCGCTCCACGTCCTAGACGGGACTCTCACTCAGCTCACGCATCCGGCCGGACTGCTTGCCCCGGCAGCTCGGTACGTTCGTGTAAGGCGGGAGGGTCATGTGACGGGGAAGGAAAGCGACGGCTCATTATCCTCACTGGAGGGAACTGGAGCGGCCGAATCCAGGACAGCAGCGTAGCGCAGCGCAGCGCAGCGCAATGCACCGTGCACCGGAGTCATTCGGTCACTCGTCGCTGTCGAAAAGAGCTGACAAAACACTCTATTAGAGGCATGGTGTCCGCGCGCAATCAAAATGGATACACGGGCTCGTGATTCATGCTCATCAGATCTCGAGCCCCCGGCATCTTAGCCAACAGCCTGGCAGGCAGCAGGCATGGATGAACAAGGCGGCAGCTCAGCTCAACCAGCGCACCCATATCGACTCAGCTTTCGAGACTGACTCTCAAAGCCCCAGTTCAACTGCCAGCGGCAGAGGTGCGGGTAAGTGCCCTTGCTGAGCACCTCATGGATGCCGATATGGGGTTAGTGGGGCCGTTTCCCGAGGAAACGTCCAAGATGCGCTCGGTTGAGGTCCGACAGGGAAAAAACGGCGACAGCCACTACATAAGTTGCTACCTTAAGGTAGGTATACTGTGGAAATGTACCCGACTTTGAAAGGTGGCTGAATCAACTCGAATCATACCTTGCAGTGCTATCTATATACAGACTGGTTACCTCAAGAGCAAAGATTTCCGAATGGGCTGACCTCGCTTGTGCGCACAAGAGCAACGGTGATGGCAGGCAGAGACTTGTACAAGTAAACTAACATGGAAGTCGACACCACCACCTCAGCAACAAGGAGCAGACCATCAACCTAACACACCGCACCACAGCACACCACCACACCACGCTGATCTCTCGCTGAAAACTGATACCGGGTGAGGTGCGCCAAGCCCACCTTATCTGCCGGTGACACTTTCAACTGGTGGACACGCCGGCTGGGCTACATGGTACCATCCACTATCCTTCCATAAAAAGCAGACATACATGCATTCATTGTACGCGACAGCGCGGGAATGTAGTGTGCCATATGTCCGTGTCCACGGAGAAAACGGAGGGTGAGCTCATATCATCACGGAAGAAAATTCTAATTCGTTCTTCTCTACTGTCTTCGCCATTGCAGCCAGACCGGATATGATCGGGTGGTGTTTGCTGAGGTCGGTTTGTCGGGATGTCGGCGTGTTTTCCCTCGACGCTCAACTACCTACCTAGGTACCCTGATTCATGACGAAAGACGGGGGAAGAGGGCACGCGGACACTCCTAAATCCGACGTTTGTCCACGACCTGATCGGGACGGGACAACAACCTAGGTAGTTGTGGAGGCCACCTACCACGGATACCTAGGCACCTTAGGTAGGTAAGGTACCTTACAGTGTACCTGTCACCCGTGTCGGAGGCCTGCGGAGGGGACGCTACGATTGCCGAGTTTTTAGGTAAGCTGTGATTAGCTAAGACTTGAGGCCCATGACATAATCTCAATGGAACGCACCTCTCTGTACGGAGTACTAGCCGATCGAGAATTCGGAAATCCAGGTACGGATACGGGAAAACGAGCTTTTCTGTAAGGGACCTTGGCTGTGGTGTGGTGGTGTGGCATGCCACGAGGCCTTGTGCAATAACTTGAACGGTTATTGGATCATAGTCTAGTACACTGCATTCGAAGTGGGAATTTCTTTTCCAACGGGTTGAGGATGGCTTGCCTCGGCTTGAACGAGACGTGGGTTGATCTTGATCTGGCCACTCGCACGCGGTTCGTAAGGTAGTGCAGGCGCGGTGGCTGAGTTGTTGTTGTTGTTGGTCGCTGCCGTTGAACACTTCCATAGCTTCGGCTTTCGGCGGGAGGGCAGCAACGTTCCATCACCCACACGGAGCGGCCTTTTCCCCGTCGGCGCAATTTGCTGGACCTTACCTTACCGAATAGCACCGCATAGAGAATCTAGGTCCTCAGTTCAAGTTGAAGAGACGACGGCGAGAAAGCGAGCAGCAACGCGAGTATCGCAGCGATCTGCTTCCCTGCATTCCCCGCAGCACCCTGTGCGTAAGTAAGTATGAACAACCTGACATCAGGCTAGGATCGTACCTTATGCAGGGATGACTACCTAGGATTGAGGTCAAATTGATTTCCAGAGTCTGCTTACCTTACCTACCTACCTTACAGGTAGGTACACTTTACACTAAGGTAAGGCACCTAGAAACGTTGGGGTTCTCTGCAGGGTCTACTAGGTTCCCCGTTTGGTCCCCTCCACTGATGACAATGAACTCTTACGCAGTAAGCAGGGCTGCTGAGTGTGCTGTCATCGGGTCGCCGTAGACTGGGTACTCCCTAACGCTGAACGGTGCAGTGACGGAGATGGTCGGGCCCACTCGCTGGCTTTTCCTCCAGTCACATTCCACTATTTTCCCAATGCCATCATCAGTGCACCACCATGTTGACGTCACTCCACCCGGCTGCCATGGGATCATCGTTGCCCTTCTGTCTCCAAGATGGAGTCATCTACGTCTTGATCGCTGGCCCAAGCAGCACTTCCCGCCGAGACTGAGGCTGGAAGAGGTGACCGATTATGTTTCCGGTATAAACGGAGCAGCCTCATCTCATTGTTAGTGCAGAGTTCCTACCGTACTGTTTCCCAGTAGTGTACTCAGACTCGGTCCCAATGCGAGTGCTACATCCGTATCTGTGATACTTGTAGCTGGGTTTTGCGCTTCACTGAAATTTTCCGTCCCACCCCTCTATCTCTGATGCTCGACTTACTTCAATAAAATCAGCACAGAGACTTTGCTTACTCATCGTCACGAAATCCGCGTAATGAGTCGTTGACATATTACCTCCAGTCCCCAACGACAACTACTAAACGGGGCAGAGAATCTGGTGGAGCTTTCGAGAAAACTGCAGTGACAACCTGCTGACAGTTTCTCCATTGTACTATCTATCAGCTGCTGAAATCGCCGGCGCCATTCTGAACGGGAACCTAAGGCTCGGTAACAGAAGACACCTACAGTTCCCGTCGTCTCCAGCTGGTAGTGACTCAAACAACGAACAAGCTCACTCTCACTTTCGGGGCGCAAAGACTGTTGACGCAAGAACTCGGAGAAAATGTGGGAGACCACGGCGTCACGCATTATTAAACATCACACATCCTTACCACACACTCTATTATGTGCGCTTGACATAGCCGGAGAGTCAGAAACAGGTTGGGCCGTCCTCGGTCTTGGGGTTGTTCCCCGACTTTCCAAGCCAAACCAAACAATGAGCGTTGGTCATTAATCAATCCATTCGTGACGGAAGGATTGGGGGGGAGGAGAGAGACCGAGGAGGGGGGGGGGGGAAAAACCGTACCCCTACCTCCCGTCATTCTGCAATGCATCATCCACACACCCTCAACTGGTCCCGATCGCTTTACCCCTGCTCTCCTGAAGTGGACCATCTTCGGCCATCAGTCCAAGCCTCGGGACTCCAGCCGGTACCTCCGCTCCGCTTTGCAAGCAAGTGCGACCGGTACGTACTGCCACTGAACCCTGTCTCTTTCTAAGCCCAGCGGACACTGAGATGCCCTGAACCCTGCCGCCAATTCCACACACGATACGTACCCCGACGGCCTTACCTCATTCCCAGTCCCCTACAAGCCCACCCCCAAGCCCAATACGTAGGCTGTGAACCTCCCACTACTGCCTTCCACCACTTCCATATAAGCCGCCGTCCCTCCACAGTTTGCCACCTTTGGATCCTTTTTCATCACCAAACCTATATTATCTTTCTCAACAACACACCATGCTGTTAAACCGACCTGCAACTGTGCAACCTCTCCAGCAACAAACTATCTACAGCAACCAGCCACCTTCTCGGCAGCAGTACCAGCACCAGCACCAGAACTTCTATAACAACCACACCCTCGACTTCGACCTCGACGACGCTCCAAACGATATCAGCGCATCGAGTATTTCTTCCTCCCCCCTCTCGACTCAGTCGCTCCTTTCTCAACATTACTCTCTTGCATCTCAACCCAGCGCATTCACCACCTTCGACTCTTCGCACTTGGCTGTACCCCGAAGAGCAGCGCCTGCAGCCACATCATTTGACGACACGTCCTTGACATTCAGTAACCTAAACCAGTTACCGCAAGACCTGATGTCGTCAGAGACCGCTTGGGCCTTGGGGAACAACTTCAATAACAAGCCGGTCGGCCGGCTTCCACACCAAAGAGAATCCTCCTTGTCCTCTCTGGGCTCTGCCGGTCCCGCCTCCCCATTCAATCACAATACATCAAACCCTCAGATCGCGGTTACCGATTCAGCCCCCGACGGCATTTACGACATGCAGGCTCACGATGGAAACTTCTACCAGCTGGCCAAATCCATGCCTACTCATGACAGCATGTACCCGAATTACAACGGACTGAGCAGTATACCCGCGGACATCGGCGGCTACACCTCAGCGCTAAACGTTCAGAGGCCGAGGTCTGACCGCACAGGTCTACTCCCTGCCCCCGAGCTCTCCATGGCAGGCAGCAGGTCGCACCCACCATCGGTGGCAAGTTCTGTCGCTGGTGACTCACCGGCCACGCCGTCCGTGGGCGAACACGAAGATGACAGGAGAAGGAAAGCTGGTAAGCATAATCCTGTCGATTTCGATGAATTGTTGAGCAGCCGCTTACCATGTTCTGATGATTCAGTGTTCAGCAATGTGCCCAAGTTGGATCGCACAATGACGGATATCTACAACGACGAACTCTACAGCCCAAATTTTACCATTACTTCCGCATCTCCAGCCCAGAGCCAAATGGCTGTCTCTCCCAGCAACGATGTCTTTGCCCAGAGATTGAGCGCTGCCAACAACCAGCACCTGAGCGCTGCTCAGTCACCATCGTCTACTGTGTCACGAGATCGCTCGCCTTTCCGCCAAGGCTCACCGCTAGCGCCCGTTACCAATCATGATTTTGGTAACGGTACCCGCAACCCGCAGCTCCGCTTTCCCTCGGCTCATCAGATCAGAGAGCAGAAGAAGGCTGAACACGAGGCTCAGTTCAGGCAGCAAATGACTCTGAAGAACGAGCCCGAAACTCCGAAGACGATCTCTCCGAAGGATGTCAATCTCGAATTTCATGATGCCGACGCGGACCAGTTCCCCTTGTTCCCCTCCCAGGATTCGACCGACTTCGATGATCTTGCCAAGGCCGTCGTGTCTCAAGAATCAAACAATGGATTTGGCAGGACGCCTGTGCCCAACGCGGCTGCATTTCAGTACATGCCCACGCCGCTTTCCAATGGTGTACAGATTCCCCAGCAATATCCATTCATTGCACAACCTCGTCAGGCGCACGAACAGTTGCCTCGACTCAGCTCCGCCGAGTCTAGTTCGGGCATGTCGGAGGGGACTCCAAGTTCTCACGGATTGCCCATCTCGAAGCCTGCCGGGACCGCTGCGGATAGCGGAACATACACTTGCACATATCACGGATGTACTCTGAGATTTGAGACCCCAGCCCTCTTGCAAAAGCACAAGAGGGAGGGTCATCGCCAGACTCAGACCATCAGCGGTCCCAGAAGAAGCGATGCCGGCGTATCGTCCTCCCCGAACAGTCTCTTGAATAGTCAGGCAGGCCCTCATCGATGCGATCGAATCAACCCCAGCACTGGCAAGCCGTGTCACACCATCTTCTCCCGCCCTTACGATCTTACCAGGCATGAGGACACTATTCACAACGCTCGGAAGCAAAAGGTTCGCTGCAATCTGTGCACCGAGGAAAAGACCTTCAGCCGCGCGGATGCACTCACACGACACTACCGCGTCTGCCATCCCGACGTCGAGTTCCAGGGGAAACACCGCCGCCGTGGGCACAACGCGTAGAATTCTCAATGCTTTCGCGCACGAAACTCACGGATCGGCGATGTCGTAGCTCGCACCCTGCCAAAAAAGAAGTTGGTTACGGCGGGAGAGGCAGGGGGATGACGATGACGTCGGGCAACAGTACCGCAGAACCGAATTGTCGAGTCGCATAAGCTTGGTGGCTGCACGACAGAGCGTCATAAAGCATGAGAGGGAGGAGGAGAGGACGTCGATCACGCTGCGACCAATCCGCTGCCGTCAAGAGGAGTTGGGAAGTGGTACTTTCGAACCTGGTCGAAGAAGCTTCGAGCGGGGGTGCGGGGAATGGGGTGGAGATTCAGGGTCCTCGATGCTGCAGTAAGGGTCGTGCGGTATGACATCATTGTGGTCCGTGCTGCGCGACCCTGACGATCGATGCGATCCACAATGACATCATTCATCCCGTCCTGTCTTGCGACCATCCATGCGAACTTTACCATTCCGACCTTCTCAATTCCGCCTGACGACATCATCATCAGTCTTGGCACACAAGTCGCCCCCGCCCATGATCAACTGTCTCATGTGGTAGGGAAATGAGATGGGATGGACGCTGCCACTTCCACCCACTTCAGCGCGACGGGATGTGTTCAACCGCAATTTAGCTTGTCGGCGTTGGTTGGGGCTGGACAATCTCGGGTCGTCACCTCGTCAGCCGTTCATCCGCAGCTATCGGCACTCGGTATCAGGTAACTGGGCGGATGGTGGAGCACTACCCGTCGCTTCCAGCCTCCTGATACTCCGGCACCGGGTGGTCAATCCGGCGCGCCCACACATGGTGGTTAGTTGGGTATGTGTTGGAATGAGACTTGATTTTGTACAGTAGCCGGCGTTTTTCCTTTCTTGATGCGTCTTTCTTTCCCTGGTTAATGCGTCATCGCCTGGGACGGTTGTATACTATACACTAGTGCATATCACTACATGGGATTAGACAAAAGAACTGCGAGGGTCGGATGTGGGACAGCGACATAGTCTGCTGCTTGGAACTAACGATTTGATGACGGAAGATGAAATGGGCGGGTATAGATAGAATAGCTAATCTTGTACAATTCACTCCTTCAGGCTATGTCTATGTTGCGACATTTGAGCCTGCTGCCACCTATCTTTTGCTTCGCTTAAGCGTGCACAGAGAATGAGTTTCGAAAACTCAATCAGTGGTCGTACCTCCAACATGGAATCAACAGCGAACACACAGTGAATGGGGATATGGAACCCGATGCGCTAATTCAGTAATTTCGCGAACGGTGCCAGGTCGTTGCGAAGTTGGCCTCACCTGTCCCGGATGAAAAACGTCGACTTTGCCCAGATCAACGTCAGAATTGCGGGGAGCAAATAATTCGCTCCTTCCAAAGTACAGGGGTGGGTGCTCATCACCCGGTTCGGATGCGGACCATGCTCGCCATGTTAACAAGACGTTACCGTACTCCGAGGCGGGCTACTGTTGACATGCACACCAGAAACGAGAAGAGACACTGTCATTTATGCCAATCAGATCACGCAAATTGCGGGTTCTCAGCCCAGATATGTCTATTGCAGATTGTTGTCACTGCGAATACCGCTGGCATGTAGCTCTGCCTCTGTCGGCACCGTCAGGTAGCCTGCCCCACCTGGCAGAGCAAGGCGGGAAGACGAGAACAGGACGATTCTGGAACCACCAACAAGAACGAACAGGCGCCCACTTTTTCCTAATCCATCCCTTTTTCCGTCATGCTTATGCCTTAGGAACGATGTTTTCTGCGGCCTCGTCGCCTAGCACAGCTTCGCGAGCGGTCCGATACTGAGGGATGATGTCCGTCCATTTTTGGAACTACATGCGAAATCGTGTCAATCATTTCGTTCACTCTCGTACCTTTTTGACCAATAGGGACACTTACCTGATACCAACCCTGGGCGGCGAGAACCTCCAAGCCGGGGATGGTCGCCCATCCGGCATCTTCAGCGAGTTGCATCAGCGGAGTATGACGGGGCTGATAAGCCATCTCGAGAAGGACCCGGGGTCCTTCAGTCTCGATCTCTCGACGGAGTACCGCCATGAGCGTTTCCCGTAGTGAAGGGTCGATGGGTTTGTCCGCGGGAATCGTGCTGACAATGACAGTCGGAGGAACTGCCAGCGTGGACACTTGGTCAGCGTTCTTGAGCGCCTCGATGGGGAACTCAGGGGGGAACGAGGCCTTGAGCGACTCGAGTCCGCTAGTATTGCGAGCAAGCGCGTAGATGGGTCCGAAGCCCAGTGAATGGAGGGCGAAGATAGCAGCTCTTGTCGTTCCTCCCGAACCAATGACCATGGCGGCATTTGGGACACCTGAAGGGGAGCGAGACGCCGTTCCCACTGACTGCAGAGCATGGACCATGCCCAACCAGTCCGTGTTCTCGCCAAGCAGCTTGGTATTACCGTCATCGGTGCGCACGGGGATAATGGTGTTGACAGCCCCGAGGACGCGAGCAGCCTCCGAAATATCGTCAAGCTCCTTCATGATGTCGAGCTTCAGAGGGATTGTGACAGAGGCGCCACCGAAGTCTGGAGCTCGGATGATCTCGCGGACGTCAGCCGCCACATCAGTCTCCTTGCGACAGTATTTGTGCGGCAACCCAACCAACTCGAAAAGACCGTTGTGCAGAGCGGGCGACCGCGATGCCGAAATGGGCTTGCCAAAGAGGTAGAAGGACTTCGGATCGATCGTACCGAGGAGAGACAGTGCTTGCCGTATTTCAGCAGCTGACAACTGGCCTGGAGCTGCTTTGAAGGGCAGGGCGGGGTGAGCTACCGGTGTAAGGCAGCCGTTGAGAACGCGACTCAGCTTACCCGCGGCCCCCATATTGAGCGCAATGATCGGGGTGCTGTGAGATGCGAGCATCTCGGATTTGAAGCGGGCCAAGTCGTAGTTGTCCTCAATGCGACGGGCAACGCCGACGAGTTTGATAACGTCTCCATATTGCAATGCCTTGTTGTAAAACGGCGTCCAGGAACCATTGCTCCAAGAGAGGTTTCCTTGCGGGTCGTGGTGAGAGGCGATGATACGGGATCGTCCCTTATTGTCCACCACGGCCTGGATCATGCTCTCCGGAAGCGTCATCTCTACGTCGATGAACTCGACGCCCATGCGAATGGCCTTTTGATAGAGGCTAAGAGCTTGGTCGTAGGCGTCATCAGGGAATTTGCCTCCTTGAGCCTTTGTCCGCAACGTAAAGATGATGGGGACGTCCGCGACAGATCTCAGAAGAGCCACTTGATGAGCCACAAACTCTGGTGAATAATCTTGCAGCAAGTCCACGCGAAGCTCGACCGCATCCGAGCCTACAACAACGGCTGGTATCAGAGATAAAGCCGACGCAACTTCCGACACGGTGAGCGACACGAAGAAGCTAGGATTCTTGGACAGCGCTTTGGTCACTTGAATGTTCTCGCCGAATAAGGCGTTAACGAAGCGGCGGAAGTCCAATGGTGGTTCACGGGTCGCTGCTGTGCCAGGAGGATGAGGACTGAAGTACTCGAAGTTGCTGCATTCCTCGAAGAATGGTTTGCGACGGTAGTAGACTTCTTCGATATCCTCTCGGTAGGCCGGTCTTGTCTTATCCTGGAGCAGGTAGTCAACGACCTCTTTGGTGTTGCGATGAACAAGCAAGACGCTGCCGTTATTGTCGCAGTAGGCAGTCAGAAGTCTGCGAGCCTCAGGCGTTTCGACGATGCCTCCACCACACGAAAAGATGTGGCCATCGCTCTGCTTCTCCATAACGTCTCGAAGGAGATCCACCTCATCTTTTCTGAAACCTTCCCAACCTCTTGAGCCTCTGATCATCTCAGGAATAGTCATACCAGCCCGACGCTCCAGCTCCTCGTCTAGGTCGATGAAGGGACGCTGTAACGTGTCTGCCATCCACCTCCCTGCAGTCGTCTTACCAGCCCCACGCATGCCGATCACGAAGACGGATTTATTCTTGCGGGATTTGCGAGGTGCTGAATGCACCGTGTCGGGATGCTGGTCGACGCCGTCCAGCTCGATGTCGAACAACTGCGCCATGGTGTCCCACCAGCCAGGCCATGTCTTTCCAGTACATTCCCTTTCGAGGATCGTGACCGGCTTCGGCGATATAGTTGACAACACACTGAAGCTCATCGCTACACGGTGGTCGTCGTAGCAGAACACACCTTCGGCAGGCTGTTGAAGGTTTTGGTACGGACGTCCAGTGACGATGATTCCGTCATCAAATTCGTCGGTCTCGACACCGAATTTGGCGAGTTGCTCGCGCATGGCGCCGATGCGGTTGCATTCCTTGACTCTCTGGTTGGCGATACCACTGATCTTGGTCGTTCCTGAAGCCACGGCTGCCAGAACGGACGCTGTGAGGAAGGCGTCCGTCATGGGCTCCATGTCGACGTGCTCGATGGCCTTTAGGCTGCCAATAACTGGCCCAGTGACGGTCGTAGAAGTGCCCGTCTGCTCGACAGTGCAGCCCATGGGTCTCAGGACATCAACGGCGAAACGAGAATCTCCCTGGAGGGACTCAGAGCCAATATTGGGCACGGTGCAGGTCGTTCCGGTGATGGCAGCAATAGCTAGAGGGTAAGTTGCGGAGCTGGCATCGCTCTCGACGACATACTCGGCCGGGTTTTGGTAAACGGCTTTGGGAATATGGTAGGTGTTGGGCTCATCGCTGGATCTCGTCACGTCGACACCAAAAGTGCGCATCATCGAGATGGTCATGTCGATGTAAGGTTGTGAAATAGGCTTTCCACCCACGAGGCGCAGCGTGACGGGTTTCTTGGCGTATGGAGCAGCCATCAGGATGGAAGAAACATACTGAGACGAAATGGTTGCCGCTAGTTCGATGAGGCCGCCCTCGAACCCGGCGGCGGCATCGACTTGCAGAGGCAGACTCTTCTCCTGGCCCAGGTACTTAATACTCAGACCGTTGGCTCTGAGGGCGTCAACAAGAGGTCCGATGGGACGGACCTTCATGCGGGCGTTCCCTGTCAATACCGTCGACGAGACGTCGGAAGGGGCGCACAAGGCCACGACGGTAGTCAAAAAGCGGGAAGCGGTGCCAGCGTTGCCAAGATACAATGCGTCCTTGCTAGCGTTGAGCTTCCCACCCTTACCCTCGACAGCGAGGACTTCGCCAGCCTCTTCCCAGGCGTAGGTCGCGCCTCCCAGCTTCGAAAGAGCCGACAGCATGTACTCGGTATCATCAGAGTGCAGCAGATTCTTGATTCGGCAAGTTCCCTGGCCCAAGGCAGCCAGGACAAGCGCACGATTTGAAATGCTCTTGGACCCTGGAGGTGTCACCGTCGTGCTGTGAGCCTGGGGTACGCCGGGGAAAACTTGAGTCGCAGGCGACAGAACGACTCTAATTGCGCGATCCTCAACCACGCTAGCTTTTTGCTCGTATGTCTTCCCAATTGCCGAGAGGAGCACAATCTTTTTCTTGGTGCCGTCATTCTTTTTGTCCACGGCCATCTTGTCCAAAAGAACGTCAACAGGGCATTTCTTGCCCGCCGTCAACTTGACAACCCGCTTGTCATGCAATGTAGTGGGCAGATCGTAGCTGGCGATGCACTTGACAAGGCGGGCCACTGCTCCGGGTCGGAGAATGCCAAGGTAGCGGGCAAGCTCCGCCTCCTTGACCATCCCAATGGCGACAGCCTCGCCGTGCAGAAGTTGAGGAGTGAGAAGTGCCTCGAAAGCGTGTCCAATGGAGTGACCAAAGTTGAGTAAGTTGCGAAGCCCACCTTCCCTCTCGTCACTAGAGACTACTTGGGCCTTCACCCGTGCGGAGCCGAGGACTATCCGCTTGAGGATATCGCGAATCGGAGACAATCTTTGGAGTGGCTCCCCGTCAGACTTGATTGCAGCCAGAATAGCGGAAGCGTTGGTCTCGAGGGCGGTGAACTCGTCCTCGTCCCAGATTGCGGCAGTCTTGATAACCTCGGCCATTCCGTTGATGAACTCGCGCCTAGGCAGTGTCTCGAGGAAAGCTAGGTCAATGTAGATTCGGAGAGGTTGCCAGAAAGCCCCAATGAGGTTTTTCCCCATCGGCGTGTCAATCGCTGTCTTGCCGCCAATGGATGAGTCAACCATGGAAAGCAACGTCGTCGGTACCTGGACGAAGCGAATGCCTCGCATGAAGGTGGCAGCAACATAGCCGATCATGTCGCCAATAACCCCTCCACCGAGCGCAATAATGACGGTATCCCGGGTACATTTTTGCGACAGCATCCAGTCCTCAATGGCCGCCTTCGTGTGTCGGCTCTTGGAGACCTCGCCCGGCGGGATGGCGTAGGTGAGCAGACGTGTCGTCGCGGGCGCAGCGTCATTGAACACCTTCTCGAACGGAGGGACGTAGGTATCGAAGAGATTCGTGTCGGTGATCAGGACATAAGTCGACGTCTTGAGGTTCTGGAGTAGGTCATGAGTCACAAAGTCAAGCCAGATACCATGGTCAACGACAATGTCGTCCTTGCCCAAGATTGTGATCCGCGTAGGACCTGAGCCCGGACCCGAGCCATTGACCAATACCATGATCAAGAGCGAGTGTAATTGTGTTTATGCTGAGTTTTTGCGCATCGAAATCGTCGTCGTAGATCCTTCGCGAGGAAGCGAGGCGAAACGGAGTGACAGTGTTGTGGTGTTTTTTTCTGGGGAATCTAATGGGGGGAGGGAGGGGCATTTGCAATCTGCGCCTGAACCGGAGCTCTAAAGGGTGTGACTCCTCAATTTTTTTTTCCTACGCAATGAGCATTGGAGTAAGTACTAAGTTAGCTCACCCACTTTCTACACGCGCCCCCGCCCCCCCACCTCCCCTCCCTTTCCGTACATCTTAGCGCAATATAGTAAAGGCAGTCCTAGTAGTATTAATTAGTATTTAATTATAATATACTATTAGTAGTAGCTTATATAGTTTACTATATAAATAAGAAATAATAATAATAAATAATAATAATATTATTAATTATATTAATATTTATAGTATAAATTTAAAAAGTAAATAAATTAGTAGTTTAAACTCTTACTTTAGTTAAAGCTATATATATAAATAGTAATATAGCTAATAGTAGGGCTAGAAATATATATTTTAAACCTTTGAAAATAAATTAAAATTAATTAAAATTTATAAATAGTTATAGCTATAGCTATTTAATACTACCTAATTAAATTATAATAGCTTTAATAGAAACATAATAAATTTACCTATCTAAGTGCCTATTTATACTTAGAGGGAGGGTATATTATATATATTATAGTAGTGAGTATATAGTTACGCGCGCGTATATAGGTATATAGGTATATATATATTATAGGTCTATACTACTAGAGCTAACTACTTATTAAGTATAAAGATAAACTAGTGCCTAGCTTTAAATAAGCTTTATAGTAGTTTCTTAATATAAGGTTATATAATATATTTATTATAATAGTAATACTTTAGCCTATACTATCTCTTAATAAAATAAATAAATATAATTTATAATTAAATTAATATTAATATACTTAATTTAACTAAGGTTTTTAAGTATATATATTATTTATAAAAGCTATAGAAAAAGTAGAGAGAGAATAAATAGTAAGCTTAATTATTAATAAGTAATAATAATAGTTTAAGCTTATTATAAAAGTATTAAACTTTTTAGTTATAAATCCCTTAATACCTTTAAAGTCTTTTAGCTAATATAGTATTTCTATTATAGTATTAAGTAGGCCTATAAAGCTAGCTATTTTAAATTAGAGGCTTATTCTTTATCTTTTTATAATTCTTTTTTATTACTATATTTAAATCTTTTCTTTAAAATATTATTTAATAAGATATTATTTAATATACTTTTTAATAAATATAGTAATATAAAGGCTTTAGCTATTAAATATAATATTTAGAACCTAAATATTAAATATAAAGACTTAGAGACTTTAGCTAAAAAGAAAACTTTTATAAAATTTATCTTTAACTATAAATTACTTTTAAAACTTATTTTATATTTTTTAGAATAATTAAATAATTTAAAAGTTAAAAAAGTTAAAAAAGTTAGGCTAAAGGCCTAATTAAGTTAATTTAAGAGTTATAATATAAAGGTTAAATAGTATATTAACTAAAGCTTAGAGATCTTAAGAGTATAAAATCCCTCTATATAGAGTTTTCTATAAGGTATAGATCTTATTTTACTAACTATTTACTAATAATTTATTTTAATTAGCTAAACTAGCTAAGGGGATCTAAATCTTTATAATTACTCTTCTCTTCTAGCGCTTTAGTTCTTAAAGTATATAATTATTATTAATTTATATTAATATCTCTATTTTAGCTCTTTATATTTAGAGCTTTGTTATTATTAATATAATATTAAAAATAACTTTATTAGTTATATAGTATATATTTAATATTATTATTACTTCTAATTATTATATTTTTAAATTATATAAATATATTTAAAAGAATATAAAACTTTTATTCTTTTTATAAGGTTTTTTCGAAAAAAGTTTCTTATATAATAATTAATTAATAAGACCTTTTTTTTATTTTTATATATTTAATATATTATTATACTCTTTTTAATATATATTTATTTAATTTATAAAAAAGCTTTTTCTTTTTATAGCTTTATTATAAAAAAGTTTCCTCTATTTAGCTATTATAAAGATTAAAACTTATATATCCTATTTTATTTTTTTATATTTCTTTTTTTATTTCCTATTTTATTAATAGGTCTCTATTTATTTCTTATTAAGATATTATATCTTATTTATATATATATTATTCTTAATAAATACCTTTATAATTTCTTTTTCCTCTTTAATAATTTTATTAATAATACTAATAGTAATTACTCCTATCTTTATTATTTAATATCTATATATTTAGATATCCTCTATTTTTATTATATTATTAATATTTATATAGTAAAATATATTCTCTATAATCTTTATAAATATAAATACCTTAATATAGGTTCTTTTATTTTATCTCTATTAAGCCATTAATAAACTATTTCTAATTTAATTATAAGTTTTTTATAAGCTTTATAGTATTATTTAAGTATTTTAAATTATATTTTATAATATCTATAAATAAAATAAAGCTAGCTCTCTTAGTATTATTAAGTATTACTACTATAAGTATTAAATAACTAAATATATAACTATCTAATATAAAGTTACTATTTTTATTTATAATCTTATTATTAATAGTAGCTTTTAAAATATAAATTAGATTTAGCTTTAAAAGCTATTCTCTATTTATAAGTACTTTTTTATTAATATCTTAATTAATATAAATATTTTTTAATTACTTTTTAATAGTTTATTTTTTTATTTTTATTACTTTTTATATTTAAGTTAATATACTTTAAAAAGAATATAAAATTATTAACTACTTTAAGTCTATTTACTATATATACCTATATAATAATAATTTTATTACCCTCTTAATTAATATTATAAATAAGCTTTATACCTTTAGGCACTATATTATAATTTAAACTATATATTTAACTTACTATAGGTTTAGTCTAGCTTATTAACTAACTAATAGCTATTTAGCTATATAACTTATAGACCCTATATATAAGCTTAAGCTTCTACTTTAGCTACTAGTTTATTACTTTACGCCTTAACTTCCCCTATTATAATAATAATAATAATAATAATAGATTTTTTATTAAGATATATCTAACGCTTTAATACTCTTCCTCTAAGCTACTCCTCCTAGCTATCTACTAATAAGGATAATTAGCCCTAAGGCTACTAAGCTAGTACCCTACTATATTATTACGCTATTATACTACTATTAGATATTAAGCTTTTTAAGTTTATTTATAGAAAACTCTTTACTTATTACTATTACTATTACTATTTAATAAAGCTATTATAGTTTTATTACTTATTATTAGCTATATTTAATTATTTAAATAGGCTTAACTTATAGATTCTTAATTACTTTAAGCTTTAGATCTATAGCTATTTAGAGGAAGTCTATAAGATACTTATAAGTAAATAAATTACTATTAATTTATATAAATAGCTCTACTTTAACTTTTTTAACTTTTAAATTATTTAATTACCCTAAAAAATATAAAACTAGCCCTAAAAGCTTTTTATAATTAAAGGTAAATTTTATAAGAGTTTTCTTTTTAGCTAAGGTCTCTAAGTCTTTATATTTAGAGCTTAAGTTCTAAATATTATTCTTAATAGCTAAAGCCTTTACTTTATTATACTTATTAAGAGGTATATTAAATAATATCTTAAAAAAAGGATTTAAATATAGTAATAAAGAAAGAGAAGAAATAAGCCTCTAGCTTAAGATAGCTAGCTTTATAGGCCTACTTAATAATATAATAGAGATATTATTCTAGCTAAAGGACCTTAAGGGTATTATAAAGAGGGATTTATAACTAAAAAGTTTAATACCTTTATAATAGGTTTAAGCTACTATTATTACCTATTAGTAATTAAGCTTACTATTTACTCCCCCCCCCCTACTTTTCCTATAGCTTTTATAAATAATATATATACTTAAAAACCTTAGCTAAACTAAATATATTAATATTAGTTTAATTATAAATTATATCTATTTATTTTATTAGGAGATAGTATAAGCTAAAGTGCTATTATTATAATAAATATATTATAGAACCTTATATTAAGAAACTACTATAAACCTTATTTAGAGCTAGGTAGTAGTTTATCTTTAGAAATAAGCTTTATAATATACTATATAATTAGCTTATATTTAATTAGCTTTATAATAGTAAATTAATTAAATTTATTAATAAGGTTAATAACTTTTACTATTTACTTATTAAATATATATTTAATAATATTTCTTATTATTCTTTTCTTATTCTTAAGGCTTATTTTATTAACTATAGCTCTTTTATTATTATTACTTTTAAAAAATATATTACTCTCTATATAACTACTAATAGCTTAATAGAAAGGAAGACTAAAAATAATATAAAAGCTTTTCCTAAAAAGCTTATTAAGAAGCCTATTTAAAATAAAACTAAAAATAAAAATAAAAATAAAAATAAAAATAAAAAAGCTATTTTTATCTCTTTTAATAAAGAGGAGGAAAAAAAAGAAGAAAAAGTTAAAGAGAAAAATAAAAAAGAAAAAAAGTAAAATAATAATAATAAAGAGAAATTAGTTACTCTTAAGCCTCTTATTAATAGTTCCCTATTTAGTTATTATAGCTATAATATTAATTTTATTTTTAAAACTATTTAAATAAAAGCTTTTTTTTTACTTTTTTAGTTCTCTTAATATTTACTTATAAATATAATATTCCTTTTTTTAATATTAAGATAATAGCTTATAAGCTTTAATATATTTATTTAATTTTTATATTACTTTATTTATACTTTATAATTATTTACTTTTATTTTTAATATACTATTAGTTAATATTTAGTAGTATTTATTATCTTTTAACTATTCTATTTACTATAAGTTTTATAAATTTATTTATTATATTTATATATAGCCTTTTAAGTATTATTTAAGTATTGTAATAGTTCTTAAGTATTATATTTAATAAGCTATTTTATTTATTTAATAAAGTACTTTTTATTATTATTATTTCCTTATTAATTAATAATTTCTTTTATTTTCTATTTATTAAGCTTATTTTTAAGGTTTAATAATAAGCCTAACTTATTAATTTCTTATTAATCTTTTTATAATTTAATAAAAAATATTAAAAATATATTATATTATATTGGAGATAGAGGTATAGCTTTATCTATATATTATTATATTATAGCTAGAAATAACTTAGTACTTAATTTTAAAAATCTAATATTATTTAAAGCTAACTCTTAACCTCTTTAGTTAAAGATCCTTAGTAAGTAGTATAAGTTTAAGTAGTATAGTATAGCCTTACTCTATAAAATAATATATAAATATATAAGTAATATTATCTATTATCTTAAAATAATTATTCCCCTATTAGGCTATTTATCTTAAATAACTTTAGCTTTTACCCTATTTATACCTTTATTTATATAAAAATCTTATTATATATCTTTTCTTTTTTATTTTAATTATTATAATCTTTTAGTTTAGCTTTATATTATTATAACTTTTTTCTATTTTTATCTTTTTATTTTTTAATCTCCTTATAAATATTAAAATACTAAAAGCTAGCTATTCTCTTAAATATTAAAGTAATTTAGAAATATATAGTAAATAATTTATTATTATTTATAAGAGTAAGAACTCTTATCTCTAAGTCCTTAAGGCTTAAAAAGCCTATTATTATGAATAAGTTTTTCTTAAAGGCTATTAGCTTTTTCTTAATATTAATTAAGAAGCTATTTATAATAGTCTTTTTAATATTAATAATAAGGGAAATAAATAGTAAAATATAAATACTTTAAGCTATAGTTAGGGTTATTCTTATAGTTATCCTTATAGTTACTATAGAAACTATAATAATAGTTATAATAGCTTAATAAAATAAAGAGGAAACCTTTATAAGTAGTAATAAAATAATAATAGTTTTAATAGTAGTTCTTTAGGTTTTAGAAATAATAATAATAATAATAATAACTATTCTCTTTTCCCTCCTCTTCTTTTTCCTCCTCTTTTTCCTCCTCCTTCTTATTAATCTAATAGTAATAATAAGAGTAATAAGTAGAGAGAGAATAGTAATAAAGATAATAAGGAGTTAAAATATTTTCCCTTTTTAATTCTTAATATAGATCTTAAGTTATAGGGTATATTCTACCCTTATATATATTACTTTTATTTTATACTATATATCTATCTTTTAAAAGACTTTATTAATTTAAATAAAATTAAACTTAAAGTTATTTCTATTTTTTTTATTAATATAATATATTTATTTTATTTTATTATAATTAATATATTAAATATAATAATATTTATATTATAATAAGTTTATTTTTAATTCCTTTAGATTTTAATTTAATTTTATTAATATTTTATATAGGCTTTTACTTTAATACTTAATAATTTTAATAATATAATTACTTTTTTTATTATTTTTAATAAGCTTCTTATCTATATAACTCTTTTTAATTAAGGTTATTTTTAATAGAGGCTTATAGAGATTTTAATTAGTCCTTTAAAGAATTTTAAAGCCCTTAAGGCTACTTATTATTAATATTAAAACTTAAATAAAGCTAAGGTTTTTAATTAAATATATTTAGATATATTTAACCTCTTTTTTAATAATTTACTAACTTATTACTAAAAGATTAAGACTAATTATAAATAGATTATTAATACTTAATATTAAACTTTTAATTAGATATTATTTTCTTACTATAGACTTAAATATAATTCTAATAATATTATAAATCTTAAGATAAAATAGTAATTTTTTAGTAATATTAATATAATTTAATAGCTTAAAACTTTATGTTTATTTATCTTTTTATAATTAATATTAGCGTTATAGCTTAAAATTCTATTAAAAAGAAAGCTTATAATTAAGCTTTTAACTTATTTTATATTTTATTTTTAAATATAAAATAAAACCTTAAAGTTTTAATCTATTTTTATAATTTAGCTTATTATTATAAACTTAACTTAACCCTTAATTAAGGTTTTAAATTAAATTATATTTTTATTTACTTTTTATTATTTATAGTTCTTAATTTTATTAAGAAATTATTTAGTTTAAATAGAGAGAAATAATTTTTAAGTTTTTTTTTATATTTTAATTTAGTTCTTTTTTATTTTATTTCTCTCTTTTTTAAAGAGACCCTAATTATATTAAATATTAATAGTCTTAAGGTTTTTAGGGATTTAATAGAAAACCTTTTAGTAATAAATTATATCTCTTTTTATTATTATTTTTACTTTTTAGCTTTTTATTTAGCTTTTTATTTATTATAATCTATAAAGGCTTTTTTAATATTAATTAGGTTTTTAATTAATACTTAAAAGTTATATTCTAAAGGCTATTTAGATTATTTAATTAAGTAATAGGTTTTATTATTTCTTATATAATAGTTTATAATTTAATTGAGTTTCTATTCATTTTTACTCTCTTTTAGATTTAATATAAATAGGGATTTATTATCTTAATTACTATATTATAGTTCTAAAAAGCTTATATAGAAAATATTATATAACTATAAATATTATTAAAGTAAAGCTAAATAATAAGCTTACTTTTTTATATAGTTAAATATTTTAAAAGAACTAATATATTTTAACGCTAATTTATATTATATTACTTTAAATTATAGGTTCTAAGTTAATAAGAGGACTAAAGATCTAATTAAAAAAATAATAAGATTATAATACTTATTATAGCTTTTTACTTATTATTTTATTACTTTTTATTAATATTCCTTAAGGTTTCTCCTTATTTAATAGAGTTTCTTAAGGCGTTTAGTTATACTTTATACCTCTTTTATATTAATTTTATTTTTAAAATTAAAATAAACTTTTAGCTAATAGCTTATAAAAGCTTTAATTAATAAAACCCTAATTATTAAATTTTAATTATTATTTACTATATATTAAGTTTATAAAAATAAGTTTATTTAACTTACTTCTTAATAATAGAAGTATTATAAATATTATTCTAATTATTTATTAATAACCTCTATTTATTTATCTATTTAAATATAAAATACTATTAAAAGCCTTTATTTTATATAGTTATAATAATAAAGTTTAAATCAAAATTAACTTATAAATATTAAACCTCTATTAGAGATAATACCTTAAGTATATTAAATTTAAATTTAATCTCTTAATAAAAGATTTCTATTAAATTAATAAATATCATATTAATATCTACTACTATATAGATATAATATTTTATATATCTATTTATAATAATTAATATTATATAAATTTATATTATTTTATTAAATATAAATAGTAAACTTATAATAAAGTTTATTAAGACTTCCTTAAAAGGATAACTTAATTAAAAGAGAGATATTAATTCTATATATAGTTAATAGGTTTTTACCTTTCAGTTAAAATAAATAATATATCCCTAAATATAATTTTTAATATCTTAATTTATATTAATCTATTTAAATTTTCTCTAAATTAACTTTATTATTTTATTTATTTTCAAGTATTTAGCTAATAAATTATTATAAAATAGACTTAAAATTATTTATTTTAAAGTACTTTTTTAAGGGATAAAAAGTTTATTTTTATAAAATAAAAACTTATTATTTATTAAAGATTAATATAGTTTTTAGGGGGTATTTCCCTAAAATTACTTAATAATTTATTAACTAAATATATTATTTATTTAGGTATTCTTAATAAAGCTTAATAATAAAATAGATATATTCTTTTAATAAACCTTTTTATAAGAGGATACTTTTTTAGCTTTTACTTTTATAATAACTTAAATTTAATTTTTTAGTAATTATTACTATAAAGCTATATCTTAATATAATAAGTCTACTTTTTATTATAGCTTTAAAAGAAAGTTAGTATTTATTTCTTTTTTATTTATATAATTTAAATAATAAGATAGCTTATTAATAGGGTTTATTTTTCTTTAATAATATTTTATTATAAAGTTATAAATAATTAAAAATATATAATAATATACTTAATAGCTCTTTAGTTTTAATTAAAATATAAATATCTATAAGTTTTAATAATTAGTTAAAACTTTAACTTTATTTATAGTCCCTTTAATATAATATTATTAATATTTAAAAGATTTAATAATAATAAGTATTTCCTAATTAGAGGTATTATAATTTAATTTAATACTTTTAAACTTATAAGACTAAAAGGCTATTAGATATTATTATTTATTTAGCTATTATTAAGAGAGGATATTAATAATAATAAAAGCTAATATATCTATTTTAATTTATATTTTTAGAGATAAATTAAAGTAGTATAAAAGAGAAGCTTTTTAAAAAATATAAATAGACTTTTAAAATACTAGCTTTTTAATAAGAGATAATAATATTAATTTTAGCTTCTTTTTATTTTTACTCCCTTTTAATAAGTCTATTAAGGGTTTTATAATTTTAAAATATTTATAGATAAATTATCTATAAAAGTTATAAAACCTTAAGAAAACTTAAACCTTTTAGTAGGTTTTTAGCTTTAACTAAATAGTAATAGTTTTGACTCTCTTTAGATCTATTTTAATATTATTTCTTAATAGAATAAATCTTAAAAATTTAACTTTTATTTAATAAAAAGTATATTTAGAGGGTTTAATAAAAAGTACTATTTCCCTTAAGTATATAAAAACTTAATATAGATATTATTTATAGTTTTTATAAGTTTTAAAAAATATTAAGATATTATTTAAATATATTATATAGATTATATTTATAAGCTCTTTTAAAATATTATTAATATATATTTAGAAAGTAATTAATAAGTTTATAAGCTTTATAAGTAAAATATAAAACTTATATAAACTATATTAAGTTTAAAAGGCTATTTTCTATTTATATCTCTTTTAGATATAAATATAATAATATATATCCTTTAAATTAATTTTTAAGAAGTATTAAGCTTTTATAATTTAATTTAAAAGTTTTAAAATTAAAAGTAAAAAATAATAGATTTTAATTATTACTTTATTTAAACTTTAATAATTTATAATAAAATATAAAGATTTATTCTTTTTAGAAATAAATATAATAAAAGCTTTAATAAAGCTCTTTAAAGAGTAAATTTAATTTAATTTTAAGAACTTTAAAAGATATTTCTATAAAGCTATAAATTTATAGAGTAATAAGAGGTAAATAAAGATCTATAGAGAGCTTATTCTCCCTTTAAAATTAATAATATAATCTAAAGATTTAAAGGGAAATAAAATATCTATACTTTTAAAAGTTAAGATATCTTTAAAGCAATTTAGTTTCTTTAGAATAGCTTAAAGCCCTAAATATGAATTAGGTTTCTCTTTTTCTTCTTTATTTAAAACTAATAAGGGTTTAAAAAGCTAAATAATAATAAGAATTTAAGCTATTTCTTTAAAAGCCTATTTAATATAATAATAAAATTAATAAATTTCTTAAGTTTATTAGTTTATTTTAAATTATTATTTTTTATTTTTCTCTTTAAAGTAAATATTATAATTCTTTAGTATTATTATAAATAAAAGTATTAAGCTTCTATTTTAATATAAGTTATTATTAATAGCTATATAAAGCTTCATAAACTCTTAATAAGCTATTTAGGAATTAATATAAATAAAGAAAATAAAGTATACCTTATGGGTTAATATAATAAAATAAGAGATTAAAAATAATAAGATAGATATAAGCTTTATAGTATTAAAATAAAACTTATTTATAAATTAAATAGATATAATATTATATTTAGCCTTTATATTAAAATTAATATATATTATAATAAGTAATTATTAAGTTTTAATTTATATATCTATATAGAAATAAAATATAATCTCTATTTTTAGATTAAAAGGAGAAAATAGAGGTTTTATTTCTTTTTAAATAGTTTTCTTAATTTTTATAATATAAAAGTAAATACTAAGTAAATAGAAGTTAATTTCCTCTTATTCTTATTTACTTTATTTATAGTAAAAAGATATTAATTTAATAAGTAATTAAGATTACTATAAATAAAGTAAATATAAAGTTCTCTAATAGTATAATTTACTCTATTTTTACTTATTTTAATATTTATTTTTATTTTCTCTTTAAAATAGAGAGACTTTTAAGAGGCTTTTATAAGTCTTTTATAATAAGTAGTAATACTTTATTTTTATATATCTTTTAATAAGGATTTATGTTTATACTTAATATTTAGCTAGATAACTTCTTAATATTATATTATTATTACTATTATTTCCTCTTAAGTCTTAAAAAGATTAATAATATTAATTTATATATACTTCTTTAAGTTATTAGTTAACTTTATATAAAGCTTAAGGGTACTCTCTTTATTTAGCCTTAATATAAATTGCTTTTCTAAAGATTAAAAATATATATAGAAGTCTTTTAAGTCTTAATTACTTTATTATTATATAGTAATAATTGAATATATAATATTAAGTCTTTAAAACTAAATATCTTTAATAAGAGTCTCTATTTATTTTATAAAGAACTAATAGTTCTTAATATTAACTTGATAATTTATTAGTAAATTATCTTTATAAAGGTTTTGATAGCTATAATAATTAAAATCTATATAGTCTAAAGTAACTATAATTTTCTTTGAATCTTTTTAAAACTATTTAAATACTCCCTTAAAGGCTTATTTTAGATCTTATAACTATTTAATATATTTTTAGTAATTAATCTTTAATATAAATTTATTAATATTCTTAACTTTAATATTAATATTATTACTTAAAGAATAACTTTAATAATAAAGTTAATAAGCTAAAGTTATAATTATTTATATAATTAAGGTTTATACGCTTAAGCTAAAGCTAGATATAGCCTTAGTTATATAAATTAACCTAATAAGTAAATACTTAGTATAAATAACTTATAAAATAGTATAATACTCTATACTATATATACTTAGTAAAAAAGCCTTAACTATATAACCTAATATATAGCCTTTAGCTACTATATTATATTTAAAAACTATATATTTAACTAACTCTAGGTTTAGCCTAGCTAGCTTAACTAATTAATAGCTATCTAGTTATATAACTATATATAAGCCTAAGGTTCCTATCTTAGCTATTATTTTATTACTTTATGCCTTAACTTCCCCTATTATAATAATAATAACTTTTTTACTATATCTCTAATACTTTAGAACTCTTCTTTAGTGCTACTCCTTTCTACTATTTACTAACTAATTAACCCTTTTAACTATATAGCCTTTAGGCTAGTACGCTATTATTATAGATTAAACTTTTTAGAAGACTTTTAGTTTACCCCTAGCACTTAAGACTATTATAATAGTTCTATTACTTACTATTAGTAATACTATTAATATATTAAAGCAATCTAGATCTATATAACTTATAGATTTTTAACCTTAGGCTTAAGATCCTTAGCTATTTAGAGGAAACCTATAAGATACTTATAAGTTAATAAATTACTATTAATATTTAAGATAAATACCTTAAATATATTTAGATCTTTATCCTTAAGCTTATTAAGAGTAAGTATAATAATACCCTCTTTATTAGGGTTTAGAGCTAATAGTATAGCCTTATAAGTAAAGTAAGCTATAGTAACTTTTATATTAAAGTCTAAGTTATTATATTTATAGCTATTAATACCCTAAATACTATAAATATATATTAGTTCTCTAACGTTATTATTATTAAGCTTATTATATAGTATATTAAGTTAAATAATACTTATCTTAAAGGATTTAAATATAGTAATAAATAAAGAAGATAAGGAATAAACTCTTAGTTTAAAATAGTTAGCATTTTATACCTACCTAATAATATAATAGAGATACCCTATTAGCTACTCTTTTAGCTAAAGGACTATAAAGGTATTATAAAGAGGGACTTATAACTAAAAGGTTTAGTACTATTATAGTAGATTTAAGCTACTATTACTATTAGTAATAAGGCTTATTACCCCCCCTTTTCCTATAGCTCTTATAAACTTATATATACTTAAAGACTTTAGCTAGGCTAAGCTTATTAGTTAATATTAATTTAATTATTATTTATATCTATTTATTATATTAAGAGGTAGTATAAGCTAAAGTATTAAAATTATACTAAAAAACTAAAAACCTTATATTAGTAAACTACTATAAAGCTCCCTTAGAGCTAGGTAATACTCCCTATTTATAACCTAATATACTTATTATACTACTAAGCTCCTATTGAGCCCCTATTTATTTAATATTATTTATAACCTAACTTTCTATAGTATAGCGTAAATATATAGTATAAATATATAGCGTTCCTACCTATAATAGAGATATCCCTAGCTATAACTTAGATAGTAATAGCTTTAATTTACTACTACCTTTAGGGCTTATAGAAAAGCTTAATATAGTTATAAGTATAAAAGAGTATAGAAAAGTCTAATTATTATCTCTTATAACTTCTTATCTATATAAATACCTATAAAGACTCTTCTAATAAAAAGAAACTCCTCTAAATATCTTTTATAAACTACTTTACTATATAGCTTAAACCCCCCTTAAGCGTTTAACTTTAAATAAGAATAACGTTATATTATAAAATAACTCTAATAAGCACCTAAATATTATAAACTTCTTTAGAGACTTCTCTATAGCCCCTTACTATCTATATAAAAACTAATAATAATAAAATAAGTTTAGTATTTAATTTACTATCTTTAGTAATCTAAGCTAATAAGTAATATATACCTTATAATATAGTATTAAGGGACTATTCCCTTTCTATATTAATTATACCTTATATAAAGATAAAGATATCTTCCTCTCTATTAATATTATAATATTAGCTATTTTATGAAAGGAGATATAAAGGAAAAACGCCCTTAAGATAAATATAAATCTAATTATAAAATATAAAGTAATATAAAATAAGATTAAAATAGGGTCAAAGCTATAAAAAGAGGAAAGTAATATAATCTAAAAGCTATAGAACCTCTACTATATACTATAGTATAAATATATATTAAATATAATTATATTAATATATATTAAAAGTAACGTGGTTTACCAGTCAGCCGCGAATATCAGTCAGCCGCGAATTCTTTCCCACGTCCACAACATTATTCAACATTTCTCAACCATAACACAATCAATTGACTATTCATTATCGCTATTCGATTCATTAGACGATTCCACATCCTTAGAACAGGTTCGCGCATTATGTCCGGTCTCACCACACACACCACAGCGTCTCCGAGCCGGCTGGGCCCTCTTCGATGGACCCCCTTCTTCATCATCTCGAGGTGCTGGACGTTTCCCCTTTTGTTTCTCGTCCAATAAAACCTGAGATTCTTTAATACTAAGTGCCCCTCTAAGTTATATATGGGACTTTTTAGCCTTCTGGCGCTTAGCAAGTGCCACATTTGCATCCTTAAGTGTGCGAAGCCGATCGGTCAAAAGAGTGAGTGAGTGCGCCATTGCTTGCGCACCCTTTGACAATTGCTCGACTGCTTCAATTATTGGAGTTGGGGAGCTTCCATGATGAGCAGAGATCCGCCTTTTGATAAAATTAGACTGTGAGACGGTTTGTTGTGGGTTAGAGGGTGTTTGCGACTGCCAAGGTGGTGGTGTTGAAGGGTTGGCGATAGGAGGTGTTGGCGTCCGGAGATGCACGTCAAGCTTCTGAATGATATGTTCTGGGTCCCAAGGTGAAATTCCAGCTCCCTAAAAAGCGGACTTAATGTTTTCCTCTTTAAAAACCTTATTATGTGCGTGGTGGAAGGCGATAAAGAACTCAGACTTAGTAATATGGTTTATAGAGGCCTTAATAAAGAGGTTGATTTCATCCCTATATGCGCGCTTGAGGGGCGAATAAAGCGCAACGTCCAATGAATGGCTGGAGTAAATGGGATGAGTGGGCAGGCATACTAATAGTTATAATGTTGTTCTGCTTACAGTATCTATCAAATTCGGCCGATAAATGGCTCTCATGGCCGTCGATAATAAGCATTCAATAGACGCCCTTAGCATAGGTTTTTACATATTTATCGAAGTGCTGAATCCAGTCAAGGCCGGTATGATTATCCGTCCATCCATTAGCAGTGGGCTTAATGACCCAGTTGCCTGGAAAACCGGATTCCGTCGTCCAACTGGCAAGGTGATAGGCGCCCCGAACGATCACGAACGGAGGGATGCACCAACCGCCCGAATTGATACATTCAATGACCGTAGCCCATTCACGGTTTCCAGGCTGGACAGACTTTGCTTTGCCGCGTCGATCGGCGCGTGTTACCACCATTGACGTGGTGATAACGCCCATCATAAAGCCAGTTTCATCGAAATTGTATATGTCCCCCTCTTGGATCCCGTACTTGGCCATCATGTTGCGTAATAGCGCAAACCACTTTGATATAACCTCAGGATCTTCTTGAAGAGCCCTCTGATAATCGTATGGACGATTGAACTTGGTTTTCAATGATGGCTGCGAGTCTATAAACCGCTTGGCCCAACGCTTGCCAATAGGCTTGCCATTGCGCGCCCGCAGTAGGAGATTGGCTATATCTTCCACGCCAGCAAGGCGCAAAGGAAATCCTCTAGAATCCTGTTCAATAACGTATTAGAGAAGCGTTTTCTCTTCGATCGGATCGAGTTTATGTCGTTGGGGCTGGGTACGTTCGCGTCGGGGTCGGTTGTTCATTCTGTCGCGTAAGGAACTTTCGGGTACACCATAGGTCTTCGCAGCACGTAATACACTCAGTTTTCCACCAGTGGAGCGTGTTGATCGAATTGCCTCAATCGCAAGAATGATTTTGTCTTCTTGGGTGTAAACTGGCATTGTGGTTGTTGAGTTATTACGCGTCAAAGGCTTAAGTGGTTGGTGTCTGACCGCGTCCGGGAAAATGTTCGCGGCTGACTGATATTCGCGGCTGACTGATGAACCACGTTAACTTAATTATATATATTAATTATATTAAGTATATAAAAAAGAACGTTATATTAGAGATAAAGTAAGAGTTATAAACTAGAGAGAGGTTATTAAAAGTATTAATTAGTTATAAAGGTTATTAAATTATTTTATAGTTATATATATTTAGAACTAAGTTATTAGTTATTAAATAGAAAATCCCTATAGTATAAATAAGTTTTAAACTAAAAGTAGTGTATTTATACTCCTTTACCTAAAGGGTAAAGGGTCCCCTATTTACTAGGTAGAGGACGCTAAAGTTATAATAAGTTATTATATAAAATCTAGCCCTAATTAAATTAACTCTAGTTAAGTAATTTAGTTTATTATTACTATATAATTATAATTTAAAATCTATTTCATTTTTTAGTTCTCTTAAGGAACTACCCTATTAAGTAGGAGATCTTAATTTATAAGCTTATTATCTTTAAGATTTATTAGGAAATCCCTAAGGGAATTAAAGTAAAAGTAATATTTTTACTCTATTTTAATAAAATTAATATTATTTATATTATAAATAGCTTATTAAAAAAGAATTAGAATTATTATTATATTATAGTTAAAAATAACTTAATACTTAATTTTAAAAATCTAATATTATTTAAAGCTAATTTCTAACCTTTTTAGTTAAGAATCCTTAGTAAGTAGTATAGGTTTAAGTAGTATAATATAGCCTTACTCTTTAAGATAATATATAGAAATATAAGTAATGTTATTTATTATCTTAAAATACTATAAGGCTAAGAAGTTATATAATAAGTATTAAAACTAAATTAGTATTTATAATTTAGATCTTATAGTTAAGGTATAACTAGAAATATATATAGCTAGTCCTATATATATATTAATTAGTTAGAGAATTAACCTTTTTTTATTTTATTTAACTTAATATATATTAGCTAATTTATAATAATTATAAGTTTAGCTCTAACTAAATAAATTATTTAGATATTCTCTCTTAAGTCTATTATATATATTAAAGAGATCTACTTTATATACTCTTTTCTATAAAACTTATTAAACTTATTAATAAGTATTTTATTTATATAATAGAATTTCTAGCTAAGTTAATTATTATTAAGTATATTTTTAAAATAAAAGAGAATTAGCCTATTTAGTAGGCTAAATGATTATATTATATTTAAAGCTAAAATATCTTTTACTTTATTAACTTTAACTTTAAGTTAAATTATAAGCCTATTAAAGATAATAAGCTAGCTCTAATTATTAATAGTTTTATACTATAAGAATATATAAAATATATAGCTAGTTAACTTTAAGGTGCTCTCTAGATAATTTTAATAAGACTAATTAACTTTATACCTATTACTAAAGATAATATACATAGTAATTAAGATAATATATTTAAAATTTATATAATAAATATAATATTTTTTAACTTAATACTTATAGGATTTAAAAATTACTAAAATTATTTAAATAAAGTAATATATTTATTACGTCTTTAAGTAGTATATATAGATATAATTTAAATTAAGGATTATACTCTTTAGGGTATTTTTAAAGCTTTTAAAGCTAAATTAATACCTATATTAACTATATTAAATATATTTATAGTTATTAAGTATAATACTATTCTATAGAAAGCTTTTATTAATATTAATATAGCTTATTAGTTATTTAATTAAGAAGAGGTATATATAAAATACTACCTCTAAAGTATTTTATAAATAAAAAGAATAAATATAACTATTAACTTCTTTAAAGTAATTAATAGCTATTTTAATTTAATTTAAGTAGAAAAGACTATTAATAATATCTATTAAGCTAAAATATTTAGGCTCTCTATATTAACTCTTTTTTAAGTTTTAAATATATATAAATCAAAAATCTATTATAATAATATCTTAAAGAAGTCTCTAAAGCTTATTAAGTACTTTTTAACCTTTACTAAATAATTTAATTTAGCTTTAAGTATAAGCTTTAATTTAACTTAAGTAAAGTATCTTTATAAAAGGGGTTACTTATAGGTAGTAACTAATTATTATTATATTTAGAAGGTACTTATAGGTAAATCTAATAAACCTATCTATATAACTAAAGAAAAGAACTAAAAGATTTAATAAGAAATATTTAATATTAATAAATAGTTTATATTTATAAAATAATTTAAATAAAGCAGATAAGTTATAAATAATAAAAAGGCTATAGCTATAGCCTTAAGAATAATATTAACTTTAAGAAACTAAAATATATTTTTTAAAAAGATTATTACTTTTCTATTAATTAATTCTACTTTTAGAGACTTTAAGAGAAGCCTATTAAGTATCTTTAATATATTAAGAAATACTTTTTACTCTTTCTTTTATAATATAGTAATAAATATATATAGTATTATTTATTTAATAAATAATATTACTCTTTTTAAGCTTAATTTATTTATTTAGAAACTTAATACTTACTTTATTTATTATAATAAAAAAAGACTTTTAATTTTAAAAAAAGGTATTTATATAATAAAGAATACTTTGATAAAATAAAAGGGACCTTTATTTAAAGACTTAATATTAAAAAAGGTAATATATATAAAGAATTTCTATATTAATATTATATTTAAAATACTTATTAAGTATATTAAAATATAATATTATAGTTAAAATAATACTTTATACTATAGATCTATAGTAAATAGTATAACTCTCTAAAAACTTATATTATAAGATAATATTCTCTTCTTTAAATATAAGGTTATTATTAATTACCCTTTTTTATAAATTTTAACTAGCTTAATAAGTATTATAGTTTATATTAATAACTTATTAACTTATCTTAAAAGACCTTTATAAAAGCTAAAGCTTAATTATATTATTAATATTATATTTTAATATCTTTATATTAATTATTTAGGCCTTAAAGTATTCTTAAAGCTTCTCTTTATAATAAGGGGGGTAAAAATTATAAAACTAATAAAAATTTAATATAAAGTATATTTAACTATTTAAGCTTATTAAATTATTTTAAGATATCTATCAAAAATAGATCTCTTTAATTATTTTAATATATCTCTTAAGATCTTTTTAATTACTTATTAAATAGCTATAAAAACTCCTTATAGCTACTCTTTATTAAAGATAAATTTATAAGTATTAAATTTAAATTTATATTATTTAATAAAAAGTAAGAGAGTATTTCTTCAGTCCTCTATATATTTAAGGTATAAACTAAGAGGTAATATAGCCTTTATATATATAAAAATCTATTAAGATATTAAGTATATTATTATTAAAATCCTTAATAATACTATATTTAAGAAATAAACTTATAGCTATAGAATTAATTTAAAATACTTTTTAATAAATATTAAAAAACCTATAAGAAGTATTAAGAGAGTAAAAAGAGAAGTTATTAATAAGAGACTTATAATAATATTTATTATTAACCTCTTATTAAAGATATAAATAAAAGTAATATTTATTATTATTTAAATTAATAATAACTATTTATATACCTTAAAGAACTAAAGATCTTTAAATTAAGTTTTAATAAAATAGCTTTAAAGCTATTAAAAGTAATTCTTAAGAGATTTTATATTTATTTTAAATCAAAACCTATAGCTTTATTTTAAAGAACTTTATATATATAGTTATAAAATATATATTTTATATTAAGCTTATAAAAGTAATTATAAATAAAAAGACTTTAAGATTCAAATTTATATATATATTAAATATCTTATTAAGTATTATTTAAAAACTTATAACCTCTTTAAAATTTAAATACCCTCTTTAAATTTAATAGTAATTATATAAAATATTATATTTAATAAAATCTCTTTTTATAAAAAATAAAAAATAATAATTATTATTTTAAATAGTGAAGCTATTATACTACTTAAAAAGCTTAATATATAGCTATTATACTTATTTATAATCTTAAAGTTACTTAGAGAATATAATTAAATAGATATTACCTCTAAAGAATAAGATACTTTTTAAGAGGAAATAAATATATAGAGCGCTTTTTAAACTATATAAAAATAAAATAAAGAGAGTAAAAAGCTTAATTATAAGCTTTTATCTCTAAAAGTTATTTCTCTATTTAAAAGTATATTAAAAAGAAATACAAAGTACTTTAATAAAAATAGTATAAATACTAAAGAGGCTAAAAATTATAATAATATATATAAGAGATAATAACCTATTAGTTAAAGCCCCTTAAACCTTAAGGTGATTAATTTAATTAGTTAGAGTAAGTAACTTAAAATAAATACTTCTTAATATACTATATTAATATAAAATAAAATAGCTATTATACTTTATAATAATATTATATTTTTAAAGTATACTCTAATTAAGTATAAATATATTTATAAATAATATAGGCTATTAATACAATAGGGCTAATAAACTATAAATAGAGGGGAAAAGAGATTAAAAGAACTCTCTTAAAAATAGTTAAGAAATAATCTTAATATATACTTAGGTATAAATAATAATATTAATATACCTTATACCCCTTATTATAACTTTTTTATTTATATTATAAAAATATTAATTAACTTATTTTAAAATACTTTCTTTATAATATTTATATTTCATTAATAAATAGTATTAAAAGAGGGTAATATAGAGTATCTTACTTTATATTTTATAATCATTAAAGCTTATTAAAACTATCTAAAGAGGTCTATAATAATATTATAGGTTTTAAACCCTATAAGTACTCTCTAATACTGTTAAACTATATTATTAAACCCTCTATTAAAATAGAAAAATATCTTATAGCTAAAAGAGCCCCTTAAAATAATATAAACTAATATAGCTTATAAAGAGATATATAAGCTAAATATAAAATTAACTTAATATATATAGGACTACTAAAAAGTTATATTAAAACCTTTATTATTTAAATAGGTTTTTATATATAAGTTTAATAAGAATAGCTTTCTAAAATACTATAAGGTATATATATATATATATATTTAAAGAGATCTCTAAGTAGTTAATAGCCTATAAAATATATATATAACTATATTAATAGCTTAATCTTTTTATATATTAATATTTATTATAATTTAATTTAACTTAAAAATAAGCTAATTTAATATAATAAATACCTTCTTAAATATAGAGATAAACCTAAATAAAGAACCTATATATTATTACTTTTTAAATAGTTTTAGATAACTTAAAAAGTATATTAAGCTTATTAAAGCTTTATATAGATTAAAAGATATTTTACTCCTTTAATATAAAAGGTTTTTAGCTATTCTAAAAATATAAATATAGTTTAATATCTATTTAAACTTTATATTTTTTACTCTATAGACTTAAATATCTAATTAATATTTTATATTAATAATATATTTATTATAAATTATTAAAATAATATTAATATAGCTATTAGCTTAATTAAAGCTATTAAAATATCTATAAAGCTTATAAACTAAAGACTTATAGAATAATATTTAGAAATCTAAATAATTTAAAACTAAAAACGCTATAAAATCTTTTTAATTTATAACTTTTATATTAAAAAGGTTATTAAATATTTTAATTTAGCTAAAAAATTATTTCTTTATATCTCTTTATTTAAAAAGCTTATTAAATATAATAAAACTATTATTAAAATAGAAATTAAAAAGTATTAAAAAAGATTAATTTTATCTTTTATATAGTTATTATAATTTATTTGAATATTATAATAATAGCTTTATATTTATTTAAATTATTAATAAATCCCTCTCTAAAGAATTTAGTAGGTATTAATAATATTATTTAGTATTTATATAGAACTTATTATTTCTCTCTCTAATATAATAATAAGGGGGGTAACTTATAAGCTTAAATACTCCTTATAGTTAGAAATACCTCTTTTATTAATAATAAAGAAATAAAATACTACTTATAGAGATTAATAATCTCTTTATTTAGTAATTTAATTATTTAAAAAGCCAAAAAGTAATTTATAGTTATTATTAATATAATTAAAATAAAACTTTTAGCCCTCTTAAAAACTACTTAAGAGATAATAACTTTAAAGTACTTTTTTAAAGATTTTATATTAAATATAGAAAATATTTAAAATATTTATTATAATAATTAATAAACTATAAGATTAATTATAAATAAATAAAAGTATTTATTAATTTATTTAAAATATATTAATACTTAAAATATATAGCTAAAGTAAAAATATTATAAGAAAATATTTAAAGTTATTTATATATTAATAAGTTTAATACTTATTAATAGATTTATAAAGATATTCTTTAAAGTAAAATTTAAATATTTTAGAGGACTTTTTAATTTTATAGATATATATAAACTAACTATAAAAAGGAATAAAGAGAACTAAATAAATCTTAACTTAAAGGTAATATATATTAATATAAATAATACTTTATAAATAAATATAAAAGCCCTCTAGAAATATTAAACTATTTATATTAATATTAATATAAAGTTTACTATTTGAAAATTAACTATATTATTAAACTATATATTATAAAATTATTTTATTCTCTAAAAAAGTAAAAAATATTATAAATAACTTAATAAGCGTTAATAAATTTAAAGTATAAAAAGCCTTAATAAGTAGTAAAAAAGAAGTTATATTTAATAGAAAAAGGAGTTATTAAGGTTAAGAGAGCTATAAAAAGTATATAAAAAGGCTTAAGAGTACTTATAAAATAAGTTAAATAAATAAAAATAATAAAAATCCTATTTATACTTTTAAATTTAAAAATATTCTCTAGATTAAAGATAATATATATAGTAATATAAACCTTAATATAATACTAAAAGTAATTAGTTATAATAATAATCCCTATAAAATAAAAAAATATATCTTCTTTATAATATAATTCTATTTAAAGTTATTAAGCTTATAAAGAATATATTAAAGATAATAAATAAAAGTAATAGCTTTAAAGAAAATAAGCTAATATTAATAATTATCTTTATAATATTATTAATATCTATAAATATATTTATTTTTATATTTATTATAATTAAAGTATTTATTTTTACTCTAAAGAGTAGAGAGGATATAAATAAAGTATATTTTAAATTTATTACTAAAAGTTATTTTTTTATTTTTATTAAAATTATTTTAAATACCTTTATTAAAATAAAAAAATAAACTAGAAATATTATTATTATTATTATTAAAAATAAATATAATATATAAAATATAAAAAATAGGATATTAAAGAGAAACTACTTTATTAAGGTCTTTAATAAACTTATTATTTAAATTATTAATAGCTTATTATATTTAAAACTAAAAAAAAGAAAAGGAGTAACGTAAAGGAGTTTATATCTATCTAGAGGATAATAAAAGCTTCTTAAAGAGAATATAAAGGCTTTATTAGATTATATAACCCTTAATATCTATAAAGAAAAATTAATAATACTCTTAAATATAAATAAAGTATATAAAGATATATATACTTAAGGAATTAAAAGGGAACTTATAGGTCTTTTTAGGAGAAGAAGCTATTATAATAATAATAATATTAAAATAAGAAATTAATTAAAGTATTATAATATAAAAAAAGAGATATTTAATATATTTATAGTTATTATTATAATAGCTAGAGAAAAAGAAGTTTTTAATTAATAAGTATATAAGAGAGAAATTTAATATCTCTTTAGGATTATATTAATAGTTAATAACTAACTAATAAGATATATAGAGGCTAATAATTAACTTAAAATAAAGAATAGTTAAATTAATATTATTTATATCTACTTTATTATTTTAAGGGCCACTTTAAGTTAATATAATAATAAAGAAAGTTTTTATTATTTAGAGATAAAGTATTTTTTATAAGTATAAAAGTAATTTATTTAGCTTTAAAAGAGCTTTAAAAAATATTTTAAAAGGTCTTTTATTAGATTTATTTTATATTATTAATATAAAGAATAATTATATTATTCTATATAATTAAGGGGTATATTATATTAGAAATAGAGGTATAGTCTTATCTATAAGGCTAAGAGGTTATATAATAAGTATTAAAACTAAATTAATACTTATAACTTAGATCTTATAGCTAGAGTATAACTAGAAATATATATAGTTAGTTCTATATATATATTAATTAGTTAGAGAATTAAGCCTTTCTTATTCTATTTAACTTAATATATACTAGCTAACTTATAATATATTATATATCTATTTATACTTTTTTAGTAAATAAACTTAATAAGTTTAAAAGCCTATTAATTTAATAATTACTATTTTAATAGTTTATAATATTAATTTCTTATTCTTAAACCTAAAGTTCTTTATTAATAGCTTAATAACTTCTCTTTAGTAATATATCTTTTATATATACTTTATATTATAATATTTAGCTTAAAGGTTAACTACTTTCTATTAGAATTTATAAATATATAGTTATAGTCTTTTAATATAGTTAATTTATTTAGCTAGTTTTTAAATTATAACTTTATTATTTAGAATATATTTAATATATTTTAAGTTATATTTATATAGAGCCTCTATTAACAAAAGGCTAATAATATTATAGTCATTATTATTATATATAAACTTAGCCTCTATTAAATAAGTAGCTTATCTCTCTAAAGTATTATTAATATATATCTAAAGATACTTTCTAAAAGTTTGATAAGTTCTTTTAGATTACCTATTTATTTATAAGTAATAAGCTATTAAGAGCTTTCTTTTTATAAGTTTAGCTTCTATAAATTCCTTTTAAAACTAATTTATAATAAGTATATCTTTAAAATAATATTCTACTTTTTTATATAAAATCTATATTAATTTAATAATAATTAGCTATTTAATTATTAGAATAAATATTATGAACTTTATTATATAATATATAATAATAAGGATAATATTATAAATTTCCCTATTATTCTAAATATTTATTAATAGCTTAATAATAAAGTTTATATTAATCTCTTAAAATAAGAACTTTAATAGGAATAAAGATTAAAGTTAGCTATATAGTTTATAATAAGGAATTTAAATTGCTTAATAAATAAAATAGCTTTTAATATATGCTTTAATATTTTCTTTTATCTTAAATTAAAAGAACTTTTATAATATTAAGTCCCTTATCTTATTTATACCTATATAGCTTACTCTATTATTATTAAAATATTAATAAAGGAGTTCTCTTTTTATATTTTTCTCTCTTAAAATTATTAATTTACCTTTTTAAAATAAAGTACCTTTTGAATTAAAAGTAAATATCTTTTTATTATTAATAGCTTTATAAGTACTTTTTATTTATATTTAGTAATACTTATCTTTAGCTTATAGTCCCTAAATAAGATCCTTTAAGGTATTAAAAAGCTATTAAGTATATACTATTTTATTAGCTATAAGCTCTCTTATAACTTAATATAGAACATATTATTTTAAAATAGTAACCTTAACTTTAAATAAGTCCTCTTTATTATTAAGCTCTTATTAAGTATTTCTTATAACTTTTTTTACTCTTTAGCTTTAAGTTATTATAACTATAATTTATATTATTTAATTAAATAATTTTAAAGGGTTTTATTAACTAGAGGCTAAAGTAATTTTACTCTTAAAGCTATTCTTTTAAAAGGGGTTTAAAATAGTTTAAATAGCTTAAATAAAAGCCCTTATTATATTTAATTAGCTTTTAGTTTTATTTATTTTTTTCTTTATATCTATTAGTAATTTATTAATAAAGCTAAGCTTTTTTATAAAGATAGAGAGGATATTATTATATTTTACCTCCCTTTTTATATAATTTAGCCTCTTTAATAGACTATTAGCTAAATTAATAATATTAAATCTATATTGAATATTAAAATTTAAAGCTAAAAGTCTATATATTTATTAAGTAAGGCTTTTTTAAAGGTTTTATACCTAAATAATAATAATACTTTTAAGGGCTTAATAGTTTATAAGGACTTTAAATTTAGCTAATATACCTTAAAGGTAATACTTTTAATATTTTAAGCTCTTAATAATAATAAAAAGCTTTTATTATTTTACTCTTTAGTATTATTTTATATCTATAAGCTTTTATAAATAGTAAATAACTAATTATTATTAGCTATTAATATATAAAAATAAAATCCTTAAAACTATTTTAATAGCCTTTAGCTACTATATTATATTTAGAAACTATATATTTAACTAACTCTAGGTTTAGCTTAGCTAACTTAACTAATTAATAGCTATTTAGTTATATAACTATATATAAGCTATTCCTATTTTAGCTACTATTTTACTACTTTATACCTCTAGAACTTCTCTTATTATAATAATAATAATAGACTTTTTTATTATATCTCTAATACTTTAGAAGATACCTCTAATACTTTAGATCTCTTTTTTAGTATTACTCTTTTTTATTATTTATTAACTAATTAATCTTTTTAATTATATATAGCTTTTAAGCTATTATATTATTATTAAACTTTTTAAAAGACTTTTAGCTTATCTTTAATACTTAAAATTATTATAGTTCTATTACTTATTATTAATAATTCTATTAATATAAATAATTTAAATCTATAGGACTTATAGATTTTTAGCTTTAAGCTATTTAGTTAGTTTTAAAAAGCCTATAAGGAACTTATATATAGTAATAATAATATCTATTACTATATCTATTTTATTTCAATCTTAATTTTTAGTAATAATATTATTATTATTACTATAGAGATCTTAAATATATATAATATAGCTCTTTATAATATAGTTAGAACTAATAGCTTATTTTAAATATATTAAAGTAAATAAATAACTTTAAGCTAATAAGTATAATTTAGCTCTTTAAATTTAAAGCCTTTAATAGTATAAATCTTTATATTAATAATTATATTATTAAGTTAATATTATTATAACTTCTAATATAAGCTATATTTAAGCTATTAAGGTATATTAAAAATAGAAAATATAAAAGATATATTAGAGGATTTAAATATAGTAATAAAGAAAGAAGATAAAGAATAAGCTTTTAGCTTAAAATAATAATTAGCTTTTTATATCTATTTAATAATATAATAGAGATATCTTATTAGCTACCTTTCTAACTAAAGAATTATAAAGGTATTATAAAAAGGGACTTATAACTAAAAAGTTTAATATTATAATAATAATCTTAAGCTATTATTATTACTTATTAATAATAAAGCTTATTACCCCCCCTTTTTTTATAGCTCTTATAAACTTATATATATCTAAAGACTTTAGTTGAGCTAAATCTTATTAATTAATATTAATTTAACTATTATTTATATCTATTTATTATATTAAGAGATAGCAAAACTAAAATATTAGAATTATATTAAAGATTTAAGAAATTTATATTAATAAATTACTATAAAGCTCCCTTAGAGCTAAGTAATACTCTCTACTTAAGGGTATTATAAAGAGAGACTTATAACTAGAACGTTTAATACTATTATGATTGATTTAAGCTATTATTACTACCTATTAGATACCTCTATAAGGTTCTTATTTAATATTAATAATAAGGCTTATTACTCCCCCTTTTCTTATAGCTCTTATAAACTTATATATACCTAAAGACTTAAGTTAAGCTAAGCTTATTAGTTAATATTAATTTAACTATTATTTATATCTATTTATTATATTAAGAGATAGTATAGGCTAAAGTATTAGAATTATATTAAAGAACTAATAAACTTATATTAATAAACTACTATAAAGCTCCCTTAGAGCTAGGTAATACTCCTACCTTAAAACTATTTTAATTAAGATATCTATTTTAACTTTTATTTTATAGAGAGGATCTTAATATTAAAGAATAATTACTAAATAAAAGGTATTATATAGTTTATTAAAGGCTTATTATATCTCTTTTAGCTAAATAAAGTCTCCTTTTTTAAAACTATTTTTATTTCCTTTAAATAGAGATATTATTAATATTATAATTACTAAGTACTTATTAATTAATGTCTAATTAAAGTTATAAAACTTAAGGAATATTTAGATTTCCCTAAATATCTTTAGGGGCTTTTATTCTTTAATTACTTAAACCCTCTTTAGGTCTATATAGACTCCCTTTAAAGTAATAATATAACTTAAGAATTTAAATCTATTTTTATATAAGCTATATTTAAAAGGTTTAATAGATAATCTTATTTAATAGAGCTTATAGAGTATTTAATAAAGGTTTTTAATATATTATTCCTTTATCTCTAAGTATATTATAATATTATTTATATATATTATATAGTAAATATCTAATAGTTTAATAAGAAAATAGTAAATATATATTTAAAAGGTTATTAATATATTTATAAGCCTAAATAATATTATAAAATACTTAAAGTATTTATAATAAGTTTTAAGTACTCTTTTCTATTAATTCTCTAGCTTAATTTAGATATAGTAATAAATATCTTTAAGATTAATTTTAAATATCTATTTTACTTCTTAAAGCCTATTTAATAGCTTACTAATTAATAATAAGAAGTAATAGTTTTTTATTATAATCCTATTAAAGCCTCTATAATTAATATAGAGTTAAAAGCTTTTATTTTTCTTTAAAATAAATATAATAAAAGCTTTAGCTTTATTTATAGATTTTTAAATATATTTATCCTTAATATTATTAATAAAGTATTAATAAAGGTCTTTTAGTTATATTTTATTAAGGAGATATATTAAGCTATATAATTACTTTTTATCTTTTAAGAGTTTAATAGAATATTTTACTCTCTTAAAAGTAAGATATTATCTTATCACCTCTTTATTAAATATTTCTTAAATATCTTTAAGTTTTAAAGAAAATATTCTTTTTTTTTTTCTCTTTTAAAAAGGAATAAATAGAGTTCTGTTAAGAATACTACTTTTATAATATATAATATAATTACTTTTATTTAGTTTTTAATAATCTTTTAAGTAAATATTATTAATCTAATAATTATTATTTAAATATATTTTTATATATTTATTTCTATTTTAATAATAATATCTTTTCTACGTATAAAATATTAAAATAAGAGTAAATCTCTTATATTAGTTTATTATTAAGCTTTAATAAATAAATAGTATATCTTCTTTAAATAGCTTATTAAATTAATTAAAAAGAATATTAATTTAAAGCTTCTTTTTATAGATATCTCTAATCTATTAAATCTCTTTAATATTAATACTTTAATATAAATTAACTTAAAGCTTAATTTCTATATTAATTTTATATTAATAAGATTAACTTATAAATAAATATTTATATTAATAATAACTTTTTATTTAATATACTTTTAGAAAATAATTACTTTACTCTTTATTATATCTTTAATAAGAACTCTTTTTAGTTTTAATTTTAATATAGAGATTATTAAAAGCTTTTTTTAGCCTATTTACTTTTAAAGAGTTAAGCTCTTTTATAACTTAAATACTATTAATATTTACTCTCTTAATATATAGTAATTAGCTTATTAAGATATAAATATTATTTTTATAAGCTCTTTTTAATACTTTATATTTCTTTATAATATAGCTTAGCTACTTATAGTTATAATATTTTATTAATACTTTAGATCTTATCTTTTAAATTAATATAATATACTTAATAAAACCTTAAGGAGTAGTTAATATATATAGGCTTTTTAATTAGCTTTAAAACCTTTTTTAACTTAAAGTTTTAAAAGTAAAAGAAGTATAATATAAAAGCTTAACTATATTAAACCTCTTTTAGGATTCCTCTTATAGTTTTATATTGATAATTTAATATAAAAAGTATTATAATCTTTTAGCCTTTATAGCTATATTTTAAAGTCTTTTAATATCTACTTTTTGCTTTAAAAGCTTATTTTTTATAATAGAGCTTAATTAAAAAAACTAAATATAAATTAAACTTTTATTATCTTTTTATTTTAAGGTATTTAAGCTTAAATATAGTATTAACTATTTAATAAATAATTATATTAAGGTTTATTTATTTTATTATTTAATAAAGTTAAGATATTCATTCTCTATAGTTTCTCTTTTAAAAAACTAAATTAATATACTTTTAGTTAATAAATACTATAAAGTTAGCTTAAATAATATTATTATTTAAGCTTATTTAGTAATATTTCTATTAAGTTTAAAAACTTAAATTTACTTTAATAAAAACCTATTTAATTTATTACCTTAATAAGCTATTAAAATATAATTAGTTATTATTTTTAATTACTTAAATCTAATTATTAATCTATTTAATAATTAAATCTTTTATTATTATTATTTTATAATTATATATTAAGGATTTATTTTAATCTTAAGTATTTAAAGAGCTATTAAGTATTTAATAAACTATTAAATAAAATCTTTAACTCTCTCTTTATAATATTTCTATATAGTAAATAACTATTAATTTATATTATTTTATTATTATTTTAATATATTTATAACATCTCTTATATTAATAAGTCTTTAAAACTAAAGGGTAAAGATCTAAATATTATTCTAAATATTGATAGAGTAATAAGGGGTTTATAACCTCTAGCTTAAGCTTCTCTTAAAGCTTTTAAACTATTTATACCCCTTTAGTATAGCTTTAGTTATTTCTCTAATTAAGTTATTAATATTTTAATTATAATAGTTAGATATATATAATTAATAACGCTTTAATAAATATTTATATAAAGATCCCTTATTATTATTAAAGTTTAAAATCTCAAGTATAAAATCCTACACCTTATTAATTATAAAATTAAGTTACCTATAAATACTATTTATATTAATAAGTTATTAATATCTATTTATTAAAGATATTTTAATTCTTATTAATATTTTATATTAAAGTAAAAGCTTTAAAATTGTAAGAGTTAAATTAAGAGCCTAATTAGGTTAATTTAAAAGTTATAATATAGAGGTTAAATAATATATTAACTAAAGCTTAAGAATCTTAAGAGTATAAAATCCCTCTATATAGAGTTTTCTATAAAGTATAGATCTTATTTTACTAACTATTTATTAATAGTCTACTTTAGTTAGCTAGGCTAGCTAGGGGGATCTAGATCCTTATAAAAGTTGAAATAGAGCTATTTATATAAATTAATAGTAATTTATCTATTTATAAATATCTTATAAGCTTCCTCTAAATAGCTATAGATTTAAAGATTAAAGTAGTTAAAAATCTATAAGTTAAACTTATTTAGATAATATATTATAAATATAGCTAATAATAAATAATAAGATTATAATAGCTTTATTAAATAGTAATAATAATAATAATAAATAAAAGGTTTTTTATAAATAAACTTAAAAAGCTTAATATTAATAATATAATAATATAATAATATAATAAAGTATTAGCTTAATAGCTTTAGGGCTAATTATTTAATAGATAGCTAAGAGGAATAGCTTAAAATACGAATATTAAAGTATTAAATATATAGTAAAAGATTTATTATTATTATTATTATTATTATTATTATAATAGAGGAAGTTAAAGTAGAAAGTAATAAATTAATAGCTAAAGTAGGAGGGCTTATATATAGGGTCTATAAGTTATATAGCTAAATAGCTATTAGTTAGTTAATAGGCTAAGTTAAACCTAGAGTAAGTTAAATCTATAGTTTAAATTATAATATAGTGCCTAAAGGCCTACTTATTAAGTATATATATATACTAAGTTAGGAAATAGCTTTATTAAAAAAACCTAACTTATAGTTTTAATTAGCTAAGCTTTATTATACTCTAGCTTAATAAGAAATAGCTAGAAATCTTTATACTTATTAGCTCTTATTATCTTATACTTATACTATAGGCTAAGGCTACTATTATAGCTTTATACTATTATATTAATAGTATACTATAAGTAGAGAGTACTACCTAGCTCTAAGAGGGCTTTATAGTAGTTTATTAATATAAGTTTCTTAGTTCTTTAATATAATTCTAATACTTTAGTTTATATTATCTCTTAATATAATAAATAAATATGAATAATAATTAAATTAATATTAATTAATAAGTTTAGCTTAATTAAGGTCTTTAAGTATATATAAGTTTATAAGAGCTATAAGAAAAGGGGGAGTAATAAGCTTTATTATTAATAAGTAGTAATAATAGCTTAAATCTATTATAATAATATTAAACCTTTTAGTTATAAGTTCCTCTTTATAATACCTTTATAATCTTTTAATTAAAAGGGTAATTAATAAGATATCTCTATTATATTATTAAGTAGATATAAAAAGCTAGTTATTTTAAGTTAAAAGCTTATTCTTTATCTTTTTTTTTATTACTATATTTAAATCTTTTAATATATCTTTTATATTTTCTATTTTTAATATATCTTAATAGCTTAAATATAGCTTATACTATAAGCTATATTAATATTAATTTAATAATATAATTATTAATATAAAGATCTATATTATTAAAGGCTTTAAGTTTAAAGAGCTAAATTATATTTATTAGCTTAAAGTTATTTATTCTACTTTAATATATTTAAAATAAGCTATTAATCTTAATTATATTATAAAAGGCTATATTATATATATTTAATATCTCTATAGTAATAATAATAATATTACTATTAAAAATCAAAATTTAAATAAAATAGATATAATAATAAATATTATTATTACTATATATAAGCCCCTTATAAGCTTTTTAAAACTAACTAAATAGCTTAAAGCTAAAAATCTATAAGTCTTATAGATTTAAATTAATATTAATAGTATTATTAATAATAAGTAATAGAACTATAATAGTCTTAAATACTAAAGGTAAGCTAAAAGTCTTTTAAAAGGTTTAATAATAATATAATAGCTTAAAAGCTATATAGTTAAAAGAGTTAATTAATTAGTAAATAATAAAAAGGAATAATATTAAAAAAGAGATCTAAAGTATTAGAGGTATCTTTTAAAGTATTAAAAATATAATAAAAAAGTTTATTATTATTATTATAATAAGGGAAGTTCTAAAGGTATAAAGTAATAAAATAATAGCTAAAATAGGAATAGCTTATATATAGTTATATAACTAAATAGCTATTAATTAGTTAAGTTAGTTAGGCTAAACCTAAAGTTACTTAAATATATAGTTTCTAAATATAATATAGTAGCTAAAAGCCTAATAGTATACTATATATAAAATAGCCTATAAGTAAGCTTTATTATATAAATATACTAAGGGTCTAAGCTTATATTATTAGTTATATACCCTTACTATATATAGCCTTATAATATATATAGTAGAATTCTAATAAAAAGTAGTACTAATAGTAGGATTTAAACCTATATATATAGCGTTAAAAAGATATATATATACTAAGCTACTAGACTATATAGCCTATTAATATAATAGCTTTAATTATAATAACTTAATAATTAGGGTACTATATATAAAAATAGTTATATAAGTAGCTAAAGGGGCTTAAAAGATACTTATATATTATAAGATAATAAGTTAGTATATATTATAATAGAATTTAATATTAGACTGGAAGAGTCTTTATAGGTATTTATATGGGTGTGAAGTTGTAGAAGATAATAATTAGACTTTTTAACGCTCTTTTATGCTTATAGCTATATTAAGCTTTTCTATAAGCCCTAGAGGCAGTAGTAGGTCAAAGCTATTACTATCTAGGTTATAGCTAAGTATATCTCTATTATAGGTGGGAATAGGAACGCTATATATTTATGCTATACTATAAGAAGTTAGGTTATAAATAAGTTAAATAAATAGGGGCTAAATAGGAGCCTAATAGTATAATAAGTATATTAGGTTATATAGTTAAGGCTTTTTCACTAGGTTTATATAGTATAGGGTATTATACTATTTTATAGGTTATTTATACTAAGTATTTACTTATTAGGTTAATTTATATAACTAAGGTTATATCTAGCTTTAGCTTAAGTGTATAAACCTTAATTATATTAATAATAGAATTTAATAAGTTTAAATATAAATAAGTATTAATTTAAATAGAGTAATATAAAAAGAGTAATATAGAATAATATTAAAGTAATATTATATTTTATAAGTTTTAAATCTAACTTAAGAGAAAGAGAAATAAAGAGAATATAAAGATCTAGATCCTCTAGCTAGCTTAACTAACTAAAGTAAACTATTAATAAATAGTTAATAAAATAAGATTTATACTTTATAGAAAAACTCTATAAAGAGAGATCTTATACTTTTAAAATCTTAAAGCTTTAGTTAATATATTATTTAATTCTTTATATTATAACCTTTAAATTAATTTAATATAAGGATTGAAATCTCTTAGCTAGCCTAACTAATTAAAATAGACTATTAATAAATAGTTAGTAAAATAAGATTTATACTTTATAGAAAACTCTATATAGAGGGATCTTATACTTTTAAGATCTTTAAGCTTTAGTTAATATACTATTTAATTCTTTATATTATAACTCTTAAATTAACTTAATTAAGCTTTTAGCTTAACTTTTATAATTCTAAAGCTTTTATTTTAATATAAAATACTAATAAAAATTAAGATATCTTTAACTAATAAATATTAATAACTTATTAATATAAATAGTATCAATAAGTAATTTAATTTTATAATTAATAAGCTATAAAATTATATATTTAGAATCTTAAAGCTTAATAATAATAAAGAACCTTTATATAAATATTTATTAAGATATTATATTATATTAGAGATAGAGGTATAGCTTTATCTATAAGGCTAGGAGGTTATATAATAAGTATTAAAACTAAATAAGTGCCTATAACTTAGATATTATAGCTAGGGTATAACTAGAAATATATATAGTTAGTCCTATATATATATTAACTAGTTAGAGAATTAAGCCTTTCTTATTTTATTTAACTTAATATATACTAGCTAACTTATAATATATTATTAAATATATATATTTAACTATTATAATTAAGATATTAAGAACTTAATTAGAGGAATAATTAAAGCTATAAAGATAAATTAATACTTAGCTCTAAATAAATAAACTTTATAGTAGTTTTTTAATATAAGATTCTATAATATATTTATTATAATAATAATATTTTAGCCTATACTATCTCTTAATAAAATAAATAGATATAATTTATAATTAAATTAATATTAATATATTTAGTCTAATTAAAATATTTAAGTATATATATTATTTAAAAGAGCTATAGAAAAAATAGAGAGAGGTAATAATCTTTATTATTAATAACTAATTATAATAATTTAAACTTATTATAAAAGTGTTAAAGTTTCTAGTTATAAATCCCTTAATACTCTTAAGGTCCTTTAACTAGAATAATATCTCTATTATATTATTAAGTAAGCTTATAAAGCTAATTATTATTTAAACTTTTAGGCTAAAGGCTTATTCCTTATCTTTTTATAATTCTTTTTTATTATTATATTTAAATTCTTTAGGATACTATTTAATATAGTTCTTAATAAGCTTAATAATATAATAAAATTAATTACTAAATAAAAATTTAAAACTTAAGCTTTAAATATAAAGACTTAATAACTATATTTAAAAAGAGAACTTTTATAAAATTTATTTTTAATTATAAATTACTTTTTAGATTTATTTTACTTTTTTTTTTAAAGTATTTAAATAATAAAGAAAGTAAAATAAAGCTATTTATAAAAATTTATATTAATTTATTTATTTATATATACCTTATAGGCTTTCTTTAAATAGCTAAAGATCTAAAGCTTAAAATTAAAAATCTATTAGTTAAGGTTATTTAAATAATATATTATAAATATAGTTAATAATAAATAAAAAAACTCTTATAATAGCCTTATTAAATAGTATTAATAATAATAAGTAGTAAAAAGTTATATTTAAATTTTCTTAAAAAGCAATATATTAATAGTATAATAGTATAATAGTATAATAAAATATTAGCTTAATAGCTTTAAGGCTAATTATCTAATAAATAGCTAAGAGGAATAGCTTAAAAAAAGAGTATTAAAGTATTAAATATATCTTAATATAAAATCTATTATTACTATTATTATTATTATTATTATAATAGAGAAAGTTAAAATATAAATTAATAAAGTAATAGCTAAAATAGGAGCTTACGCTTATATATAAAGTCTATAAGTTATATAGCTAAATAGCTATTAATTAGTTAATAAGTTAAGCTAAACTTAAAGTAAGTTAAGTATATAGTTTAAATTATAATATAGTACTTAAAGGTATAATTAAAGCTATGATAGAGGAATATAAATAATTTAAAAGCTTTAAAAAAAGCTTAAGCTAGAGGTTATAAACCTCTTATTACTTTATTAGTATTTAAAATAATATTTAGATCTTTACTCTATAGTCTTAAAGACTTATTAATATAAAAGATATTATATATATATATTAAAATAATAATAAAATAATATAAATTAAGAGTTATTTAATAGTAGTATAATAGTATAATAGTATAATAGGGTATTTGCTTAATAGACTTAAGGCTAATTATCTAGTAGATAGCTAAGAGGAGTAGCTTAGAGGAAGAGTATTAAAGCATTAGATATATAGTAAAAGATTTATTATTATTATTAATATTATAATAAAGAAAGTTAAAGTATAAAGTAATAAACTAATAGCTAAGGTAGGAGCTTAGGCTTATATATAGGGTCTATAAGTTATATAGCTAAATAGCTATTAATTAGTTAATAGGCTAGGCTAAACCTAAAGTAAGTTAAATATATAGTTTAAATTATAATATAGTGCCTAAAGGCCTAAATATCTTTTATAAACTACTTTATTAAATAGTTTAAACCCCCCTTAAGTATTTAACTCTAAATAAGAATAATATTATATTATAAAATAACTTTAATAAGTATTTAAATATTATTACTATAAACTTTTTTAGAGACTTCTCTATAGCCCCCTATTATCTATATAAAAACTAATAATAAAAAAATAACTTTAGTATTTAGCTTATTATCTTTAGTAATTTAAGCTAATAGGTAATATATATTATATAATATAGTATTAAAGGATTATTCCCTTTTTATATTAATTATACTTTATATAAAGATAATAATACCTTTTTTATTATTAATATTATAATATTAGCTATCTTATAAAAGGAGATATAAGGGGAAAAAGCCCTTAAGAAGAATATAAACTAAGTTAAATAATATTAAGTAATATAAAAAAAGATTAAAATAGAGTAAAAGCTTAAAGAAAATAAAGAGAAAATAGTTTAAAAGCTATAATATATTTATAATATATTATAGTATAAATATATATTCAATATAATTATATTAATATATATTAAAAGTAACTTAATTATATATATTAATTATATTAAGTATATAAAAAAGAATATTATATTAGAGGTAAAATAAGAGTTATAAATTAAAGAGAGGTTATTAAAGGTATTAATTAGTTATAAAGGTTATTAAATTATTCTATAGTTATATATGTTTAGAACTAAGTTATTAGTTATTAAATAGAAAATCTCTATAGTATAAATAAGTTTTAAACTAAAAGTAGTATATCTATACTCCTCTACCTAAAGGGTAATAGGTCCCCTATTTACTAGGTAGAGGACTAATAAACTTATTAACGGGGAGTAAAAATAAAAAAAAAGTTAAAATTAAAATTATTCTTCTTTATTAAAAAGCTAATATTTTAAAAGCTTATTTATATCTTTTAAAAAGCTCCTCTATTATATTATTTTAATTTATTTTTAAAAATATAAACTAAAATAAATATATTAACTTTTATTATAATTAATATTCTGTCTTAATAATAGTTAAATAAATAATAATATTTAGTTACCTCTTAGTTTTATAAATTTAAAGGTATTAAATTAAATTATAATACCTCTAATTAGGAAATATATATTATTATTATATCTTTTAAATATTAATAATATTATATTAAAAAGGCTATAAATAAAGTTAAAGTCCTAACTAATTATTAAAACTTATAGATATTTATATCTTAATTAAAACTAAATAGCTATTAAATATATTATTATATATTTTTAGCTATATATAACTTTATAATATAATATTATTAAAGAAAAATAAACCTTATTAATAAGATATTTTAGTATTTAAATTATATAAATAAAAAGAGAATAAATATTAACTTTCTCTGAGGTTATAATAAAAAATAGACTTATTATATTAAAATATAGTTTTATAGTAATAATTATTAAAAAGTTAAATCTAAATTATTATAAAAGTAAAAGCTAAAAAAGTATCTTCTTATAAAAATATTTATTAAAAAATATATTAGCTTTAATTTTAAGCTTGATTAAAGATATATAAATAAATAATATATCTAAGTAATAAATTATTAAATAACTTTAAGAGAATATCTCTTAAAAACTATATTAATTCCTAATAGATAGTAAGTTATTACTTTTTAAAAATAAACTTTTTATTTTTTAAGAGAGTATATTAAAATAAATAATTTTAAGTCTATTTTATAATAGTCTATTAGCTAAATACTTTAAAATAAATAGAATAATAAAGTTAATTTAAAGAAAAGGTAAATAAATAAATATAAATTAAAATATTAAAGATTTTATTTATAAATATATTATTTATTTAAGCTTAAAAATAAAAACCTATTAACTATATAGAGAGTTAATATCTCTCTTTTTATTAAGTTATTTCTTTAAAGAAGTCTTTATAGATATTATTATAAGTTTATTATTTATATTTAATAAAATAATATAAATTAATATAATATTAATAATTATAAATAGATATATAAAATATTATACTTATATAATAATAAATATTAATAATATATTTATTAATTTAATAGAGATCTTTTATTAAGAGACTAAATTTAAATTTTATATATTTAGAGGTATTATATTTAATAGAGGTTTAATATTAATAAGCTAATTCTAATTAAAACTTTATTATTATAACTATATAAAGTAAAAACTATTAATCGTATTTTATATCTAAATAAATAAATAAATAAATAAAAGCTATTAATAAATAGTTAAAATAATATTTATTTATTACTATAAAATAAATTAAATAAACTCATTTCTATAAGCTTAATATATAGTAAATAATAATTAAAACTTAAAAATTAAAGTTTTATTAGCTAAAGCTCTAATAAGCTATTAACTAGAGGTTTATTTTAATATTTAAAATAAAGTTAATTTAAAAGGGGTATAAAATATAACTAAATATTTTAAAAACCTCTATTAAATAAGAAAGAATTTTAAGAAATAGTAATAAAAAGTAATAAAATAATAAATATAAAGCTATAATAAGTATTATAGTTTTATTATTTTGTTAATTAAATCTTTAGTTCTCTTATTAACTTAAAACTTATAATTTAAAGTAATATAATATAAACTAGCTTTAAAGTATATTAATTCTTTTAAAATATTTAACTATATAGAAAAGTAAGTTTATTATTTAGCTTTATTTTAATAATATTAATAGTTATATAATATATTTTATATAAGCCTCTTAAAACTATAATATAGTAATTAAAGTAATAAACCCCTATTTATATTAAATTTTAAAAAGAATATAAATAAAACTTAATTAGATTATAAATTATTATTTAAGAAATAATAAGACTTATTATTTAATTAAATAATTTAAATAGCTTTTAAAATATAACTTTTAAATATTAATTAAAAACCTAATTAATTTTAAAAAAGCTTTTATAATATATAAGAAATAAAAAGCTAAATAAAAAGCTAAAAAATAAAATTAATAATAAAAGGAAATATAATTTATTACTAAATAGTTTCTTATTAAATCCCTAAAACCCTTAAGACTATTAATATTTAATATAATTAAAGTCTCTTTAAAGAAGATAGAAATAAAATAGAAAAGAATTAAAGAAAAATATAAAAGAAAAACCTAAAAACTATTTCTCTCTATTTAAACTAAATAATTTCTTAATAAAACTAAGAATTATAAATAAAAAGAATATACTTTAATTTTAAAACTTAATTAAAAGTTAAATTAAGTTTATAATAATAAAGTAAGCTATAAGAATAAATTTAAACCTTAAGGTTTTACTTTATATTTAAAAATAAAATATAAAATAAGTTAAAAACTTAATTATAAGCTCTCTTTTTAATAGAATTTTAAGCTATAAAGCTAATATTAAGTATAGAAAAATAAGTAGGACTAAGATTGATTTTAAGCTACTTAATTATATTAATATTATTAAGGAATTACTATTATTTAAATACTTATAATATTATTAAGATTATATTTAAGCTTATAATAAGAGAATAATATCTAACTAAAGGTTTAATATTTAGTATTAATAATTTATTTATAATTATTTTTAATTTCTTATTAATATATTAATAAATTATTAAAGAAGAGGTTAAATATATCTAAATATATTAAGTTAAAAACTTTAGCTTTATTTAGATTTTAATATTAATAATAAGTAGCCTGAAGGGCTTTAAAACCCTTTAAAAGACTAATTAAAATCTCTATAAGCCTTTACTAAAAGTAACTTTAATTAAGAAGAGCTATATAGAAAAGAAGCTTATTAAAAATAATAAGAAAGTAATTATATTATTAAAGTTACTAAATATTAAAGTAAAAACTTATATAAAATATTAATAAATCCTAATAAAAATTTAAAGGTATTAAAAATAAACCTAATATAATATAGGTATTATTATATTAATATAAGTAGGGAGTATTACCTAGCTCTAAGGGAGCTTTATAATAGTTTCTTAATATAAGTTTCTTAATTCTTTAATATAATACTAATACTTAAGACTATATTATCTCTTAATATAATAAATAGATATAAATAATAATTAAATTAATATTAACTAATAAGCTTAACCTAATTAAAGTCTTTAGGTATATATAAGTTTATAAGAGCTATAAGAAAAGGGGGAGTAATAAGCCTTATTACTAATAAGTAGTAATAATAGTTTAAATCTATTATAATAATATTAAACGTTTTAATTATAAATCTCTCTTTATAATACCCTTATAGTCCTTTAGCTAAAAGGGTAGCTAGTAATATATCTCTATTATATTATTAAGTAGGTATAAAAAGCTAGCTATTTTAAGCTAGAAGCTTATTTTTTATCTTTTTATAATTCTTATTTATTACTATATTTAAATCCTTCCTCTAAAATAAGTATTATTTAACTTAATATACTATATAGTAAGCTTAATAATAATAATATTAGAGAATTAATATATATTTATAGTATTTAGGGTATTAAAAGCTATAAATATAATAACTTAAAATATAATATAAAAGTTACTTTAGCTTTTTTTACCTATAAAGCTATATTATTAGCTTTAAACCTTAATAAAGATAGTATTATTATATTTACCCTTAATAAGCTTAAGGATAAAGATCTTAATATTATGAAGGTATTTATTCTAAATATTAATAATAATTTATTAACCTATAAGTATCTTATAGGTTTCCTCTAAATAGCTAAGGATCTTAAGCTTAAGGTTAAGAATCTATAAGTTATATAGATCTAAATTAATATTAATAACGTTATTAATAGTAAGTAAGAGAACTATTATAATAGTTTTAGGTATTAAAGGTAAGCTAAAAGTCTTTTAAAAAGTTTAATTAATAATAGTATATTAGCCTAAAGGCTATATAGTTAAAAGGGTTAATTAGTTAGTAAATAGTAAAAAGGAATAATACTAAAAAAGAGATCTAAAGTATTAGAGATATAATAAAAAAGTCTATTATTATTATTATAATAGGGGAAGTTAAGGTATAAAGTAATAAAATAGTAGCTAAAATAGAAATAGCTTATATATAGTTATATAACTAAATAGCTATTAATTAGTTAAGTTAACTAGGCTAAACCTAGAGTTAGTTAAATATATATTTTCTAAGTATAATATAGTAGCTAAAGGCTATATTTAGCTTTGATACCTTTCTTAAAAAGTATTTTCTATAAATATATTTACTAACTAACTAACTCTTTTAATCATATAGCTATTAAGCTAATATATTATTATTAAACTTTTTAAAAGACTTTTAGCTTACCCCTAGTACTAAAGACTATTATAGCTTTATTTCTTACTATTAGTAATACTATTAATATTAATTTAGATCTATAGAACTTATAGATTTTTAGCTTTAAGCTATTTAGCTAGTTTTAAAAAGCCTATAAGAGGCTTATATATAGTAATAGTAATATTTATTATTATATCTACTCTATTTAGATCTTAATCTTTAGTAGTAATATTATTACTATTACTATAGAGATCTTAAGTATATATAATATAGCTCTTTATAATATAATTAAAACTAATAGCTTATTTTAAATATATTAAAATAAAGTAAATAACTTTAAGCTAATAAGTATAGTTTAGCTCTTTAAACTTAAAGCTTTTAATAATATAGATCTTTATATTAATAATTATCTTATTAAGTTAATATTATTATAGCTTATAGTATAAGTTATACTTAAGCTATTTAGGTATATTAAAAAATATAAAAGATATATTAAAGGATTTAAATATGGTAATAAAGAAGAACTATAAGAAAATAAAAAATAAATATTAAGCTTAAAATAATAAATAGCTTTTTATACCTACTTAATAATATAATAGAGATACCTTATTAGCTACCCTTTTAGCTAAAAAACTATAAAGGTATTATAAAAAGAGATTTATAACTAAAAGATTTAATACTATTATAATAAATTTAAGCTATTATTACTATTTATTAATAATAAGGCTTATTACTCCCTCTTTTTTTATAGCTCTTATAAATTTATATATACCTAAAGATTTTAATTAAGCTAAACTTATTAGTTAATATTAGTTTAATAATTATTTATATCTATTTATTATATTAAGAAATAGTATAAGCTAAAGTACTAGAATTATATTAAAGAACTAAGAAACTTATATTAATAAACTACTATAAAGCTCCCTTAGAGCTAAGTAATACTCCCTACCTACTAGATAATTAGCTTTAAGGCTATTAGACTAATACCTTACTATACTATTATACTATTATATTATTAATATTAAGCTTTTTAAGAAAATTTAAATATAACTTTTAATTTATTATTATTATTAATATTATTTAATAAGGCTATTATAATAATCTTATTACTTATTATTAGCTATATTTATAATATATTATAGTTTAAATAAGCCTAACTTATAGATTTTTAACTTTAAGCTTTAGATCTCTAGCTATTTAAAGAAAGCCTATAAGGTATATATAAATAGATAAATTAATATTAATTTATATAAATAGCTCTATTTTACTTTCTTTATTATCTAAATACTTTATTAAAAAAATAAAATAGGTTTAAAAAGTAGTTTATAGTTAAAAATTAATTCTATAAGAGTTCTCTTTTTAAATAAAGTTATTAAGTTTTTATATTTAAAGCTTAAGTTCTAAATTCTATATTTAGTAATTAGATCTATTATATTATTAAGCTTATTAGGGGGTATACTAAGTAATATTTTAGAGGATTTAAATAATATAATAAAGAAGGATTATAAAAAGATGAGAAATAAGCCTCTAGCTTAAGAGTTAAAATAATAGCTAGCTTTATAAGCCTACTTAATAATATAATAGAGATATTATTCTAACTAAAGGACCTTAAGGGCATTATAAAGAGGGATTTATAATAGAGATATTATTCTAGCTAAAAGACCTAAAGGGTATTAATAGATTTATAACTAAAAAGTTTAATATCTTTATAGTAAGTTTAAGCTATTATTATTACTTATTAATAATTAAGCTTATTATTTACTTTCTCCTACTTTTTCTATAGCTCTTATAAATAATATATATATTTAAAAACCTTAGCTAGGCTAAATATATTAATATTAATTTAATTATAAATTATATCTATTTATTTTATTAGGAGATAATATAAGCTAACGTACTATTATTTTAATAAATATATTATAGAACCTTATATCAAGAGACTACTATAAAGCTTATTTAGAGCTAGGTATTAGTTTATCTTTATATTTATAATAATAATATCATATATTAATATAAATAGTAAAGAATTATACTATATATAGTAATTATTTTAATAATAAAGAAGAGAGTAAAAGAGTAAAAGATATATAATAAATATCTTTTATCTAAAAGACTCTAAAAGTTAGCTTTATTTAGTAAGCTAATAAAAAAAGCTAAATTTATTTACTATTAAGTTAATAAAATTACTTCTTAATAAATAATAATACTTATTATAAAGATAAAAATTACTTATTATCTATATATCTCCTTATATAATATATAATAATATCTATTTTATTATTTCTTTAATAAAATAGTAATTTAAATACTTATTTCTATATATATTACTCTAAATATTAAAAATAAATAGTTTTTAGCTACTTAATATTACTATAAGATAGGTATAGCTATACCTAAGGGGTATATTACAATACCTTTATATATTATAGCTAGCTTTATAGATAATATAAGGGTTTATATACCTAATATATAACTTATATTTAAGTTAAGCTTTATTCTAATAACTACCTTCTTAAGTAGTAGTTTACTATAGAAACTTCCCTCTAAATAGATTAAGTAGTTTTTATTTTATCTCTAATAGTATAGTACCTTTATAATATAGCTATATTTATAATATATTATAATTTAAATAAGCTTAACTTATAGATTCTTAACTACTTTAAGCTTTAAATCTATAGCTATTTAGAGGAGGCTTATAAGATATTTATAAATAGATATATTTGCTTTAATTTATATAAATAGCTTTATTTTCTTAACTTTTAGATTATTAAATTACTCTAAAAAATATAAAATAAGCTTAAAAAGCAATTTATAATTAAAAATAAATTTTATAAGAGTTTTCTTTTAAACTAAAGTTTTTAAGTTTTTATATTTAAAGTTTAAGTTTTAGATATTATATTTAATAGCTAAAATCTTCATATTATTATACTTATTAAGAGGTATACTAAATAGTATCTTAAAGAAAGGATTTAAGTATAGTAGTAAAGAAAGAAGATAAAGAATAAGCCTCTAGCTTAAAATAATAGCTAGCTTTATAAGCTTACCTTAAGAGTATTAAGGGATTTATAACTAGAAAGTTTAATACCTTTATAATAAGTCTAAGCTACTATTATAATAAATATATTATAGAACTTTATAGTAAGAAACTACTATAAAGCTTATTTAGAGCTAAATATTAGTTTATCTTTATATATAAAGTCCTTTAAAATAGGTCTAAGTAAATAAATATATTTAGAATACTAATTATATATACCAGCCTAAATTAGGCCAATAGGAGGCTAGGGATCTAAATATTTAATAATTTACTAACTTAATATAAAATATTATTTTTAGCTACTTTAGCTAGTATTAAAATAAGTATTATTTTTAGGCTAAATTACTTAAATCTAATATCTTTTTAATAATTATAAATAGATTAATTATTTAATATCTAATAAATTTAGTATTAACTTTAGCCTCTACTCTGGCTTAATACTATAGAATTATACTAAATAACTTATAAATTATCCTCTAATAATAATAATAGGTTAGTATAATATTACCTCTATTTAATAAGCTTATTAATAGCCCTATTAGTTTAGTATTAAGCTTATATCTCTAGTAGTAATATTAAAGGTAGTTACTCCTCTATTAAGGGCTTTAATACTATTACTATTACTATTAGCTATATATTAAGGCTATTTAGAGCCTCCCTCTTAGTAATATACTATAAATAGGTTTTAAATTAATCTTTATAATTATGAACCTTATAGAGACTTAGCTATAAGGTAAGCTAATTACTACTATATATAGCTCTATATAGCTTATTTTAACGCTTACTTTATATAAGTAGTAAAATTAATACCTTATTATAAGAAGGCTTATATTAAGTATTATTAACTTATTATTATATTTAGCTAGCTTAATAGTAGAATTTATATTTAGTTTAATAGAGCTTCTTATATATAGGCTAATATATAGTAAGAGATAATAATAAGGTTATATTTATTAAAAAGGAGTTATTTACTTTTAAATATTAATATTTATAGTTAATATAGTATTAAAATAATAATAATAAATTAATAGTAATTATAGTTTTAGACTTTAATAGTATTATTATTTTAAATCTATTAGTATATTATATAGTAATATAAGAGGCTATACTATTAAGTAAAAGACTTAATATAAAGAGATAGAGACTTAGCCCTATTAATATAACTATTAATAATATATTAATATTACTAATAGATAAGATTAAGGGCTTTAAACTTAATATTATACTATAACTACTTAAGAGTAAGCTTATTATATTTAGTATTATAATAAATAGCTTAAATAATAAGGGTATTAAAATACTTATAGAGGGTAGCTCTTTTTATATTTAAAATCTTCTTATATAGCTTAGGGAAGCTAATAAATTTATAGTAGAGCTATCTTTTAAAGAGGGTATAAATACTTTCTATTTATAATATAATTTAAATATTAAAGTTATAATATTAATAGATTATATACTTAATAAACTTTTTAAAGAAGATAAAATTAATATTTTAAATATATATAATAATTATATATTAATTAGGAAACTCCTTTTTTAATAATATAAAAGTAATCTAAAAGTTAACCTTTATTATTAAGAAATATATTATAACTATACCTTATTAATATTATTATATTAATTAAAATAAGTTTATTATATAGCTAAAAATAGTATTAATAGGAGATTTAGCTATTATAGAGTTTAAATAAATATTTAATAAGTTTAACCTTATAAAACGTTAATATTAGCTAGGTATAAATTTTAGAGAATATAAATATATATTAAGTTAGCTAATTAGTTTTTAGCTATTAAATAAATATAATTAAGATTAAGATCTTATTTATCTTAAAGTACTTTATTATTTATATCTTCTTTAATATTTAAGCTATACTATTTAATTTATATATAATAAGTAATATTCTTTATAATATATTATATATAGAGCTATTATTAAATATTAAAGTAAACGCTATATATAGTATTTTTAAATACCTTATTAAGATTATTAATAATAATATAAACTTAATAAATATTATAAGTAGTTATTTAGCTATATAGAATAATAAGAGGCTATTTATATAACTCTTTATCCTCTATTAATATAAAGGTAAAAGCTATATTAAATATAGTATAGAGAGTAATAATAATAATAATCTAAAGTAGTAGTATATTAAATTTATTGATTTTATATATATTATCTATTAATAATATATTAAAGTACTATTTATATAAATCTAAATAGTTATAATAAACTTAAATAATATAATTAATTTAACTATTAATATTATAATTAACTTAATATTTAATATTATTAATAATACTAATATCTTAGAGGAGCTTAAAGTATATCTAAAAGTAGCTATATAAACTATACTTTTATTTATAGAGTATACTTTATATATTTTAGACGTTTTAGATTATATAATAAATATTACTATCTTTATTATTATTAGGGAGATTACTAATAAAGTTAATAACCTATTTATTACTTATAATAGAGGTATATATCTATATTACTTTTATATTAACCTCTTATAATAATAACTTTATATATTATATAATCTCTAGGGATATATTATATTAACTTTAATAGTAGTTTAAGTAGGTAGTTTAGCTCTATAACCTTAAGTAGTTATAATATAAATAAGTAATTATAAGTTATTAATAGCTCTCTATCTATTTATAGATAATCTTAGCCCTCTATAGGTAGTTATATATATATATATATATATATAGCTAATAGGCTTCTAAATAATACTTAGGCGCTATTACTTATTACTATAGTTATAAATTAGGTTATAATAATAGATATTACCTCTAGGGTTATAGATACTATACTTATAGACCCTATAAGTATATAAGATTATATAGAAAAAGCCCCTTTTGATTATAATATTAAATAATTAGTAAAAGTAGGGCTTTATAGTATTATTAATTTATATAAATAGCTTATTTATAAGCTCTATTATAATAGTAATAAATTTAGTAATAAATTTAATAGTAGTAATAAATAAATTAGGTAACTTAATTAACTATATAAGGTATATAAATTATAAAAAGGGCTAGCTTATTAATAAGAATTTCCTTATTAGCTTATTAAATAGTAGCCTCCTATTAGCTAAATTAAGTTTTAGTAGGTAATATATATAGTTAGTATTCTAAGTATATATATTTACCTAGACCCTTTAAAATAAGGCTATAAGTTTTAATTTAAAATAAAAATAAAATCCTTTAAAATTTACTTTTAATAGCTTTAAAGCAATTCTATAAGAACTCAATTTAAAGATCTTTAGTTCTTTAAGGTATATAGATAGTTATTATTAATTTAAATAGTAATAAATATTACTTTTATTTAAATCTTTAATAAAAGATTAATAGTAAATATTATTATAACTCTCTTATTAGTAATTTCTCTTTTTACTATTTTAATATTTATTAAACGGTATTTTAAATTAATTCTATAGTTTTAAGCTTAACTTTTAAATATAATAATATTTAGAATTTTTATAATAATATATTTAATATCTTGATAGATTTCATATATATAAAAGCTATTTTATCTATTAGTTTACATCTTAAATATATAGAGAACTATAAAAATATTATATTATTTCTTATTAAATAATTTAAATTTAAACTTAATATTTATAAACTTATTTTTAATAAAAAGTAATTATAAAGAGTTTTTATAACTATTTAATAAGTAATTAAAGAGATCCTAAAGAATATATTAAAATAGTTAAAGAGATCTATTTTAAATAGATATTTTAAAATAATTTAATAAACTTAAATAGTTAAATATACTTTATATTAAATTTTTATTAGTTTTATAACTTTTATTCTCTTTATTATTAAGAAGAGCTTTAAGAGTACTTTAAGGCTTAAATAATTAATATAAAGATATTAAAATATAATATTAATAATATAATTAAGCTTTAATTCTCTTAAAGATTTTTTAAAATAAATTAATAAGTTATTAATATATATTATAATACTTATTAAACTAATTAAGATCTATAAAAAAAGTAATTAATAATAAGTTTATATTTAAAAAAGAAAACATTATCTTAATATATAAGTTTCTAAAGAGTTATACTATTTATTATAGATTCATAATATAAAGTAATATTTTAATTATAATATTATATCTTAATATACTTAATAAGTATTTTAAATATAATATTAATATAGAAGTCCTTTATATATATTACCTCCTTTAATATTAAGTCCTCTAATAAGGGCCTCTTTTATTCTATTAAGGTATTTTTTATTATATAAATACCTTTCTCCTAAATTAAGAGTTTTTCCTTATTATAATAAATTAAGTAAATATTAAGTTTCCAAATAAATATATTAAATTTAAAAAGAGTAATATTATTTATTAAATATATAATATTATATATATTTATTATTATATTATAAAAAGTAAATAAAATATATCTCTTAATATATTAAAGATATTTAATAAGCTTCTTTTAAGATCTCTAAATATAATATTAATTAATAAAAAAGTAATAATCTTCTTTAAAAATATATTTTAATCTCTTAAAGTTTATATTATTTTTAAAGCTATAACTATAACCTTTTATTATTTATAATTTATTTCTTTTATTTAAGTTACTCTATAAATATAAACTATATATTAAATTTATTTATAAATATCTTTTAAATATAATAATAACTAGTTATAACTTATAAATAGCTTATTTTATAAAGATACTTTATATAAGTTAAGTTAAAGCTTATATTTAAAATTAAATTAAACTACTTAATAAGTATTAAAAAGTACTTAATTAGCTTTAGAGACTTCTTTAAGATATTATTATAATAAACTTTTATTTTAAATATATTTAAAACTTAAAAAAAAAGTTAATATAAATTATTTAAATATTTTAGCTTAATAGATATTATTAATAGCTTTTTCTATTTAAGTTAAATTAAAATAGATATTAATTACTCTAAAAAAGTTAATAATTATATTTATTCTTTTTACTTATAGACTACCTTAAAGGTAATATCTTATATATATCTAGTTATACTCTAGCTATAAGATCTAAGTTATAAGTGCTAATTTAGTTTTAATATTTATTATATAACCTCTTAGCCTTATAGATAAAGCTATACCTATTAGAATAATATAGCGTAATTAGCCTATAGGTAGAGCGCTATAATCCTATTAGCTAATTACTAATTATATAACCTATATTATATAATCCCTAATATCTTTTAATAAGATCCTATTACTATAATTAATTAGTTAGTTATATTAATAATAAGAAATCTATATTATATAAGCCTAAATACTACCTATTTATAATAATATTTTAAACCTTATATATTATAGTTTATATCTATATAATATTACTAGATATATAATTTAATACTAATTAGTAATAATATTATTTATATTATTAAGACTTTTATAATAAGATCTTACCTATAGATTAATAAGGATAACTAAATATAATTATAATAAAGGTAATTTAGCCTTAAGATCTTATAAGTCTATATAACCTTAATAGTAATATATTACTCTATATATTTCTATTTATTATTATTATTTATTATTATTACTATTAAAGTATTTATTATTAACTATATTCCTTTAAGGTATCTATTAAATAGTAATATTTATAATAATAGACTTTATATTAATTAAATAAGACCTTAAAGAGGTTATTTTAAATAGTAAACTTACTTTAATAAAACCTAATTAAATATAATAAGATATTATAATATCTTAATTTAATAGATCCTATTAATACTTAAGATAATATATTTTATATAAATAATTAAAGCTTATAATTAGAGAGCTATAAAATGAAGCTATTATTAATAATAAGATAAAGAGAATAATAATTTACTACTAGATATATTCAAAATCCTTTAAGACCCTTAATTAACTTAATAAGATTATAATATATTACTTTCTATTAACTAAAGAGATAGCTAAAATAATATATTAATTATAATCTCTATTACTCTCTATTATTATTATTATAGAAGTATTTTAAATATATAAATATTAAATAAATAAGAGTCTCTATTTATATAAAATACTAAAGATAACTTAAATAATAATAAAGCTATAACTAATAATATTATAAAGTTATTATCTTTAACTATTTGCTATTTAATTACTTTGCTTAATTACTTTATTAAAAGGGAGTAAAATAATACTAAATAAGATTTAATAATAAATAGAAGATTTAAGTATTTCTATATCCTATAATATCTTTAGCTATATTTACAACTAATAAAATAAAAGATCCTCTATAAAATATATATTTATTAGCTCTATTAAAAGTAAATAAAAATATAAAACTCCTTAAAAAATACTTTATTCTATATAGAATTAAAAAGTAAATAAATAAATATTATTAAGGATTTATAAATAAGATTAACTCTATAATAAAACTTAAAACTATTATTATAGCTATTATTAGCTATATTATTATTATCTTTTAGGTTAATAATCTATTTAAATATAACTTATATTACTCCTTTTATAATAAGTTTTAGAATTATCTTTAAGACTTTTAAAATAAATTAGATATAAATATTATAAGGCCTTTAGGCACTATATTGTGATTTAAATTATATATTTAACTTACTCTAGGTTTAGCCTAGCCTACTATGCGCCTAAAAACCTTAGCTAGGCTAAGCATGTTAATACCAGTTCAATTGTGAATTATATCTATTTATTTCATTAGGAGATAGTATAGGCTAAAGTGCTACTATTATAATAAATATATTGTAGAACCTTATATTGAGAAGCCGCTATAAAGCTCATTTAGAGCTAGGCACTAGTTTATCTTTATAAATATTATAAGATAGGCTATTAAATATCTTATTAATAAAAATATATATATAAAGAATAATAAAATAAAATCTTAATAAGATCTATATAAAATTACTATACTTACTATATATTATATATAGACTAATAAAGAGATTACTATAGTTAAAGCTAATAATAAGTAGCTATTAATAAAGTTAAAAGATCTAAAGTTTTAAGATAAAATTACTAAAGCCTAAATAATAGATCTATTACTCTTATTAAATAGTAATAATCTTATAAATAATTAATAGTAATAAAATAGCTAAAATCTATATATAGGACTTTATACCCTATTAATAACTATAAGGCTAAATAGACTAATAATACTAAATTTAAATAGACTTAAAGGAAACTAAGGGATTAATTTAAGCTATTATAACCTATTTTAGGTATTAATTATATTAGCCCCCTATATTACTATTAATTTATTATTTATATTAACCCCTTAATAACTTATAAACCTTAATAAGCTATATTATAATAATATTAAGTTTAAAAGAGGAATATATAATATATTTAAATTAAAACGTTTTATATTTAGAGACCTCTATATAAAATTAAGATTATATAACCCTAAATAGAAGCTATTTTCTCTATTATATTAAAAAATATAACTATTAATTATTATTATAATTATCTCTATTAATAGATAGACCTCTCTTTTTATAACTTTATAATATATATTAAATTATATTTTAAAATATTAAAACTATAATAAGCCTATTTATCTAAATAATAAAGACTTATATTATAATAGATTATTATTATAAACCTAGAGAAAATAAAGCTTAAATACTTTAATTTACTAATTATTAAGTTAATAACTATTTAATAAGCTCTATTAACTAAACAGATTAATAATAAACCTCTCTTTAAATAAATACTTAATACTTATTATTCTAAAAGATATAGATATAATTTAATACCTATTTAAACTTTATATTTTTTATTTTATAGATTTAAAAGTCTAATTAATATTTTATATTAATAATATTTTTATTATAAATCATTAAAATAGTATTAATATAACTATTAGCTTAATTAAAGCTATTAAAATATCTATAAAGCTTATAAAGTAAAAACCTATAGAATAATATTTAGAAATCTAAATAATTTAAAACTAAAAACACTATAAAATCTTTTTAGTTTATAACTTTTATATTAAAAAAGTTACTAAATATCTTAATTTAGCTAAAAGATTATTTCTTTATACCTCTTTATTTAAAGAGCTTATTAAATATAATAAAATTACTATTAAAATAAAATTAAAAAATATTAAAAAGAAATTAGCTTTATCTTTTATATAGCTATTATAATCTATTTAGATATTATAATAATAGCTTTATATTTATTTAAAGTTCTAATAAATTTTTCTTTAAAGTATTTAATAGTTATTAATAATATTATTTATTATTTATATAAAACTTATTACCTCTCTTTTTAATATAATAATAAAGAGAGTAGCTTATAAACTTAAATACTTTTTATAGCTAAAGATGTCTTTTTTATTAATAATAAATAAATAAAGTACTCTTTATAGAGATTAATAATCTCTTTATTTAATAGCCTAAATATTTAAAAAAAAAAAAGTAATTTATAATTATTATTAATATAACTAAAATGGAACTTTTAGTTCTCTTAAAGATTATTTAAAAGATAATAGCTTTAAAATACTTCTTTAAAGACTTTATATTAAAAATAGAATATATTTAGAAAATCTATTATAATAATTAATAAACTATAATATTAATTATAAATAAATTAGAATATTTATTAATTTGTTTAAAACATATTAATATTTAAAATATATAGCTAAAATAAAAATATTATAAAGAAGTATATAAAGTTATATATATATTAATAAATTTAATACTTATTAATAAATTTATATAAATATTTTTTAAAGTAAAATTTAAATATTTTAAAAAACTCTTTAATTTTATAAATATATATAAGTTAATTATAAAAACAAATAAAGAGAATTAAATAAATCTTAACCTAAAGGTAGTATATATTAATATAAATAATACTTTATAAATAGATATATAAGCCTTTAGAAATATTAAATTATTTATATTAATATTAATATAAAGTTTATTATTTATAAATTAACTATATTATAAAACTATATTATATTTTAAGAAAATAAAAAATATTATAAATAGCTTAATAAGCTTTAATAAACTTAAAGTATAGAAAGTATTAATAAATAATAAAAAAGGAGTTATACTTAATAGAGAAAGAAGTTATTAAGGTTAAAAAGGCTATAAAAAGTATATAAAAAAGCTTAATAATACCCTTAAAATAAGTTAAATATAAAATAAAAATAATAAAAATATTATTTATACCTTTAGACTTAAAATTATTCTTTAAATTAAAAATAATATATATAGTAATATAAGCTTTAATATAATATTAAAGGTAATTAATAATAATAATAATTTTTATAAAATAAATAAAATATATCTTTTTAATAGTATAATCTTTTTTAGAGTTATTAAGCTTATAAAGAACATATTTAAGATAGTAAATAAGAGTAATAGCTTTAAAAAGAATAAATAAATATTAATAATTACTTTTATAATATTATTAATATCTATAAATATATTTATTTTTATACTTATTATAATTAAGGTATTTATTTTTATTTTAAAGGATAAAGAGGATATAAATAAAATAAATTTTAATATTATTAAAAAGGTTATCTCTTTACTTTTATTAAAATTATTTTAAATACTCTTATTAAAATAAAAAAATAAATTAGAAATATTATTATTATTATTATTAAGAATAAATAAAGTATATAAAATATAAAAAGTAGAGTAGCTATTAGCTACTATATTATACTTAGAAACTATATATTCAATTAACTTTAGGTTTAGCCTAGCTAACTTAACTAATTAATAGCTATTTAGTTATATAACTATATA